>NC_081431.1:2885000-3037500 GCF_949786415.1 Peromyscus eremicus
ATGGCCTCATCGTTACCACCAGCAACCATCACACTTGGATTATTTTTGAAAATCACTTCAGCTCTTGAGACCTTTATTTTCTTTCCTCTTGAAGACAGCATTGAGTGGCAGTGCTTTGAGATGTTGCCTGTATGATAACCGTTGCTGTTTCCTCTCACTTGCTTCCCGCTCTGGCCAATGAACCCATCTGTGGTCCTCACAGAAGAGTGTTTTCATCGCCAGTGTACTCCAGTGTCTGGGCCTGTATGTGCGTGCACCTGTGTATGAATGCACCTGTGTGTGTATGCACCTGTGTACATATGTACTGTATGTGCATGCACCTGTGTGTGTATGCACCTGTGTACATATGTACTGTATGTGCATGCACCTGTGTATATATGTACCTGTGTGTATGTACCGGTGTATGTACACCTGTATATGCATGCACCTGTGTGTGTATGTGCTGTGGATATCGCTCTGTATAAATAAACACTGATTGGCCAGTGGCCAGGCAGGAAGTATAGGCGGGACTAACAGAGAGGAGAAAAGAGAAAACAGGAAGGCAGGAGGGACCGCCTGGAGCCACCGCCAGGACAAGGAAGATATAAAGTGCCAGTAAGCCACGAGCCACATGGCAAAGTAAAGATTAATAGAAATGGGCTAAATATAAGAGTAAGAGCTAGACAATGATAAGCCTGAGCTAATGGCCAAACAGTTTAAATAATGTAAGAGTCTGTGTATTTATTTTATAAGTGGGCTCTGGGACTGGCAGGACTTAGAGGGAGCTGGAGAGAAAGTCTCCAGCAACATGTATGCACCTATGTATGTATGTACCTGTGTGTGCATGCACCTGTGTGCATGTGGAGGTCAACAGAGAACCTCTGGTGTCATTAGTTAGCCTCTGTCCACCTTATATTTTAAGCCAGGGTCTCTAAGTGGCATGGACTTTGACAAGTAGGTTAGTCTGGCTTGCTAGCAATCCCCAGGGATTGTCCTGTCTCAACTTCCCAGGTTATAGAATTGCAAACATGCATTATGGTTGGCTTTCTTACATGGGATTCTAGAGATCAAAGTCAGATCCATGTGCTTGCAAGGTGAATGCTTTACATACGAAGCTATCTCTGCAGCCCAAAGGCACTCTGTGTGTCTTTTGTTCTTTTCCTACCACAATCCTGATTCTGCACTTCTCTATGACCAGCTGACACACTGGGGTGAAGAGTGGTGTGAGTGGCAGAGGTTGAGTTGTTGTTTTTCTGGAGAACTTGACTTGGGCACCACCAAAGGGCCAAAGAGAGTCATGCTCCTGCAGGCTCATGAGCACACTCCCCTCACATGCACCTGATGCTGATGGTTGTGTAAGGCTTCTGAAAGTCCAGGTCACAAAATAACATCCCCAACTTAGGTGCTTTAAGTTTTGTTTATTTATTGTTATGTAACCCTGGCACGTGCAGATCAGGGTGGTCTAGAACTCACAAAGATCTGCCTGCCTTGGCTGCATTAGTGCTAAGATTAGAGGTATGCACCCCCATGCCCAGACAAGTGCTTTAATTTTAAAAAGATTTAATCACATTGTTTTGCTTTTTGGATAAATACCCCCCCCCCCCCCATTTTTGGTACTTCTGGTAGCTTTCCTGGGGAAATGTTGGCAGATAGGTGTCTTACCTGCCAGGTCCCACTAGCTGTCCCGTTTGCTGGAGGAACCTCCGTGAGTGGGTTAGCCTGACTTTCTAAAGAGCATCCTCCGGACAGCACAGGGCAGGGAAGCCAGCAGCAGCCTGTGAGGACGGTGGCACTCATGAGGTTGTGTGGCTGCGGTCACTCTGTGTACAGTGTGGGAGGCAGTGGAAGAAGAGAGGAAATGAGAGAAAGCTCAGGAGGAGACAGAGGGGTCAGGATTTATCATGGAGCCCTGGACTTGGGTTCTGGGGAAACACCAGGAGAAGGACTCCAATTTTCTGCCCTGTGTCTTCATGTGCAGCGACATATGGACTTGTCCTCAGCCCGAAGCATTGGCCTACAGTACAGAAGCCTGGCGCACGAAGGTGAACGGAATGATTTAGGCTGAGATGAGCATGTGACTCCAAGAGATAAGTGGTAAAGGGATTGCCTTCCAAGCAAGAGGACCTGAGTTCAGTCCCCCAGAGCCCAGGTTGGGGGAAGCTGGGTGTGGCAGCATGTGCTTCTAACCTCAGTACTGGGGATGCAGAGACAGGTGGATCCCAGGAGCTCCCTAACCAACGAGCCTAGCCTACTTGGCTAGCCTCATGCCAGTGAGAGACTGTCTTAAAAACCAAGGTGGACAGTGTCTGAGGAGTGACAGCTGAGGTTGTCCTCTGGTGGGGGTGTGTATGTGCGTGTGTGTGTGCATACATACATATACACACATATATACACATAATACATACACACACATACACACATGAATCAGAAGGTAAGATTAGATGTGAAAAAATATTCCTCCAAGTGAGCACAGAACCCCAAGTAGAAGAAAAAAATGGCTGGGGTAGGCTTTGGAAGGACTGCAGGGCCCAGATCCAGAATGAGCTCACTGACTGGGTAGAGTCCATTTAGTGATTCATAAGCGCAGGTGGTAGCCCAGGAGGGAGCCAATGGGAGGCTGACTTTGGTAGAGCCAGGCTGATGGGTCTCCATTTGGGTCATAAGGGATGAGAATCCACTATATACAAGACATCTACCTCTGTGGAAAAGACTTGGCAGCTGTGACAGACATATGCTTCCTGGGGAGAAGAGTCTTTGTGTGGCTGTCTTTTGCCTTGTAGTCATATATCCAGCTGTTAATTTTCTTTTCTGTGTGACCACTAACTAGACTTTCTGCATGGGATGCTATGTTGCCATGGGAACCTAGGGTCGCTGTTCAACAGAGCCTCTCCTCTCGCCTCCAGGAAGCCCTGTCCAGCATGGCTGCCTGCGTCATTGTGCCGTAAATGCAGATGGAGGGTGAAATGCCTCCATAGGCCTCCTGGCATTTCCTGACTGCACTTGTCTTTAGAATACTTGCTTCTAGAGGACCCGAGGCACCGCACCAGCACAGTGACCTTCCCATTTCACACAATCCTTTTATAGCACATGTTTTCCCAGCAGCCATGATAGATGAGTGTGAAGATTGGGACCAACAGTGGGTAGGATGTGGGTGAGAGGCAGACATCCAAGGAGGAACAGATAGTTCAGTCGCTAAGTAGAGGAGCTGTGCATCCAATGGCGTAGTACTGAGCCTTAAATTTAGGAGGTGCTGACAGAGCAGAGGGCAGACAGTATATTGGGGGAAGGAGAGGCTGGGGCCCGCCTTCCCCTTCTGACGACAGGGCAGGAGAATCACGTATCATCCCTCAGTCACGCACACATCCGGATTCACCTCTTGGCTTCTGGCTTGCCATGTGCTGCCCCCTTTTATGTGGCCTGGAGAAGAATATAAGAGCTTTTAGTGTCCTCTTAGGAGGAAGGTAGAAAGACAGGCAGGCGGCCAGGAAGTCTTGGTGGTTATTAAACTGAGTCTCTGAGGACCTTTTTATTAGCGATTAGGCTCCGCTCATCAGCACTAGAGAGTATATACTCTCCCTCTGTCCCCTTCGAGCAAATCTCCAAGGAACTTGCTTCGCGTGCTTATTTATAGCCAAAGACAGAGGCAGGCCTGGGAAAGGGGTTAGAAACCCTCATTGAGAGACATCACAGTCTGCCTTCAGGTGTCCCTTTGCCCAAGGCTGCTAAGTTCTGAAGATGACATTTTCTAGGGCTGTTTGCTCAGGGTTATTTCAAAGGCTTGTGTGTCACTGGGACACTGAACATTCAGGGCACTGTCAGGCTGCTTCAAAATGGAGGAATGAAAACCTGGCATGGTGATACATACCTGTAATCCCACAGCACTTCAGAGGCTGAGGCAGGAGGATTTCCTTGAAGTCAAGACCATTCTAGGCTATGCAGTGAGTAGCAGGCAAGTACATAGTAAGACCTTGTGTCAAAAAATCAAACCAAAACACACACACACACACACACACACACACACACACACACACATACAAACATGCACACACACACGTACACACATACACATGTACACACACACACACACACACACACACACACACACACATCCTCACCCACACAGCAGCCATTCATTTCAAGGGACATTATCAGGTCACTTTTGTAGGTAAGGTGCATCCTAGATGTAAGGGCCATAGTGTCTTTGTTGCAGCGTATTGAAGATGGTTTGGGTTGTCTTTATCCTCATCCATCAATACACCCTCAACTCTACATATATGGAGGACATCTGCATGACATCTGGATTAAACACTAGCAGCAGGTCTATGTGGGTTGAAGCCATAGCTCCCACCCCTCACTGAGATTCTGTGGTAGTTTGAATGTCTGCTGGAATGCTGCTATGTCCCACCATGAGGATAATGGACTGAACCTCTGAAACTGTAAGCCACCCTATAAATTTTCCTTTATAAGAGGTCATGGTGTCTCTTTACAGCAGTTGAAACCCTAACTAAGGCAGAAGTTGGTACCAGGGACTGGGGTATTGCTGTGATAGGCCTGACCATGCTTTTGTTTGAAGGAGTATGGACCTTGGGGCTGTGGATTAGAAAAGCAGTTGAATGCTTTAAGTGCTGTTTAATGGGCCGACCTAGCAGGAGCATGAAAGACAGTGGTGCTGAGGGTGATTTGAACTGGGAGATCTGGTTCAAGAGGTTTCAGAGGAGAAGAATATTAACATGTTTCCTAGAGATCATTCTTGTGATGTTTTGGTGAAGAATGTAGCTGCTTTTTGCTCTTCTCCAAAGAGTCTGCCTGAGGCTAAAATGAAGAGTTTTGGATTAATTCTGTTGGCAGAGGAAATCTCAAAACAGCCTAGTATAGACTCTGTCATGTGGATATTAGTGGTAACTCTAATGAAGATTTATAATGAAAAGGAGCAAGCTGAGCAAGGAAAAATACAAAATGTAAAATTTGAGGGAAAAGGAGCACCACGAAGTGGAATGGAGCTAAGTCCTGTGTTCAAGGAGATAAACAGATTAAGAAATGGAATAAAGGGAGTGGTGACCTCAGGGCAAGATTCCCACCCAGCTAAGTTTCCAACTTGTGAAAAGGAATTAAAGAAAAGCTTAGAGCTGGGTGTGGTGGTGCATGCCTTTAATCTGAGCACTCCAGAGGCAGAGGCAGGTGGATCTCTTGAGTTTGAGGCCAGCCTGTTCTACAGAGCAAGTTCAAGGACAGCAAAGCTTAGGCAGTGAAGGAAACCATTGAAAACAATATACTGGTGAAGATGTAATTAAACAGGGGGCCACGTTCTAGGCCCAATAAGCAGCAGAACTTGGCAGCTTTGGCCATGTAGTTCTGGCTTTAGACTCAAGGATAGAAGAAAGGGTTTATGGAATCTTCCTCCATGACTAAGAAAAGCCACCAGGCATGTGTCAGCGATGTCCCTGAATGGAGGCCCAGAGAGACCATTGTGTGGAGCTGTGAAGGAGATTGCCTTGGAGACCCCAAGATGTTGGGGATGCCAGAGCCATGGGATATCTGCAGAGGAGAGCTTCTAACAGGGAGTAGAACCAGCCCAAGAGAAAGAAGCATATTGAATTCAACAAAGCTGAAAGAACTTGGACATCTGAAGAGTGTTTCAACATCAGACACAGAGATGCAGAGTTTGGAGTTTGCCCAGCTGGTTTTTGGTCTTGCTTTGATCAAGTATTTCCTCACTATGCACCCTTCCCTACGTTTTGGAATGGTAATGAATATCCTGTGCCATTATATGTTGGAAGTATGTGATCTCTTTTTATTTTGATTTTATAGGGGATTACAGTTAAGAGATCGTATGAATCTCAGAAGAGACTTTGAATTTTAAACTTTTAAACATTGTTGAGACTGTTATAGACCATGCAGACTTTTGAAGTTGGACTAAATGCATTTTTCACTATGATATTGTTGTAAACTTATGGGGCCAGGGAGTGGAATGTGGTAGTTTGAATGTAATTGTCCCCCATAAGCTCATAGGGAGTGGCACTGTTAGGAGGCGTGGCTTTGCTGTTGTAGGTGTGACCTTGTTGGAGGAAGTGTATCACTGTGGAGGTGGGCTTTGAGGTCTCATATATGCTTAAGATATTGCACAGTGTCTCAGACCACTTCCCATTTCCTATGGGATCAAGATGTAGCTCCTCCTCCACTCTCACTTCCTTCTCTAGCACCATGTCTGTCTGCATGCCATCATATCCTGCCATGATGATAATGGACTGAGCCTCTGAAACTGTAAGTGAGCCCCAATTCAATGTTTTCTTTATAAGAGTTGCCATGGTCACGGTGTCTCTTCACAGCAATAGAAACCCTAACAAAAGACAGACCCGGATCTGGCTAATGGTGCTGAGTATAGAGCATCCTGAAGTCAGTAAGCTGGAACCTCTGGTGCCTTCACATGCTTACAGAAGACACAGGAATGCTCGTCTCTGTGATGGTGCTATTTACACGATGGCTTTGTGAGGTATAACTGACAATTTCAAACTATATCTACTAATTTAAAGTTTGATGCCTTTGGACATATGCAAACACTTATGAAGCCAACACCAGACTCAGAGGAGTAAATATACCCATCACCTATGAAACATTCCTCATCTGCCTTTGGTTTCTTCCCTTTTGTTGATAAAAATAGTGTCTCAATTTTTCATCACTATGACTGAATACCAGACAGAAGCAGCTGAAGGAATGGGAGGTTTATTTTGGCCCAGTTTCTGAGGGTACGGTATGGCATGAGGAGAGACCTGGTGGCTACAGTGACTGTCAGCAGGGGTGTGTGGCGGTTTTGTCTGCAGGGTGTAGGTGGGAAGCAGAGAACACAGGCTGGAACAGATGCAGGTCTGAGCTTCAAATGCTTTGGAGCCCTGCTCTGGCTCCTAGCCTGTTTCTGGACAAATAGATCTCACATCTCTGAAGGCTCCACAGTCTTCCAGAACACCTGCTGGGGATGGGATGTTTTAGATCCAATCCATAATAAGTAGCAAGATATTCCCTGTGCTGCTGGCCAATTAGCAAGTGTGCAGGCGTTCATCTGTAATCAGGAAATCCTCTCTGTTGGAGCAACATTGATGCATGAACCTGGAGTGTTCTGCTAAGAGAAGCCAACTGGTCCAGAGGAGCATCTCCTGTATGATCCATTTATAGGAAGGAACCATCAGAGTTGAAGTGTGTGGAACAGAGGGAAGAGTAGGTGCTTCTAGGGCAGGGGTGAGGGAGGAGGGTTCATTACTCATCAACGGTTTCAAATCTCAACAAGATGAAGACATTCCTGGGATCTGCCTGGTCGTACTGTCCTCTAACTTGAGGCACTGCCTACATCTCTCACTACGTATCCTTGCCACAACTAAGAAGGAACATGAGCATCCTGGAGCCTCCTGAAGCATCCTGGGGACTCCCTGGAGCCTCGCGAAGCCTCCCAGAGCATCCTAACCCCAACCCCCCACCCTCAGCCTCCTGAAGCCTCCTGGAGCCTCCCGGAGCTAGCTTCTCATCTGGTCTCCACAGATGCCCAGAAGAAGGTGTCAGTACCCTCTGTCTACATTGGCTGAGGCCCTGCAGGAGATTAGACTTCTGACAGGCTCTGGGGTTCTGAGATGGTCCAGCAGGCCCAAGGCTTTGCCTCTGGCTCCTAAGTCCTTGTCCAGCACTTTGCTGTTGGCTTGGGCTGGCCTTTTCCAAACTCTCAACATTTCCTGCCCTGAGAAGCAGAACTCTGGAGGGATTATCTCCAGGTTTTGGACTGAAGATCAAGCTGTTTCTGTAAGCTTTAAGCATAGTCTTGGGCTTAGCATAGCACTTCAGCCCTCAGAGCCACCAGCTTTGTGGAATTTGAGATTATGAGTTTTAAAAATATGGGCATCTAATGAAATAAACATGGGTGTTTAGATACAGGGTAGGTGTGGCTTGACTGAGTTTGTTCTTGCTGTCGTTTTAAGACAGGGTTTTAGTCATCACTTCAGGCTAGCCTCAAACTCACAGCAATCCTCCTGCCTCTCTGCCTCCTACCTGCTAGGATTGTATGAACCATCACCATGGATGATTTAGCTTTTATTTTATAAATTCCACAGTTTTCTACTGAGAGACAGGACATAGAATTCTTACTAGGTAACTTTTCAGAACTGCCTAAAAAATCTCTACCCAGCTCCTTTTAGTGAAGGAACAGAGAATTCGCCTGGCTCAGAATATCCACTCTGCTTTGCAAGTGGTCTCCTCCTCACTTTCTGGAAATGATCAAGTCTATGGCTGCCCATTAACCAACTGTGGTTTCCTAGTAATTAAAGTTGCATTATGATCTGCACTGAACTGAAAGATATTAAAAGCAAATTATATTCTTTTGTGTGTCTATCCTCCTTTAAAACCCTTTATAAGTAATCTTTAGCTTCTTTGTGAGAAATAAACACTAGGCCTTTATCTATGCCCCTTCAGATGGGAATTTGTTTTTTTTTTTTGTTTGTTTGTTTGTTTTTTTGGTTTTTCGAGACAGGGTTTCCCTGTGTAGCTTTGCGCCTTTCCTGGAACTCACTTGGTAGCCCAGGCTGGCCTCAAACTCACAGAGATCCGCCTGGCTCTGCCTCCCAAGTGCTGGGATTAAAGGCGTGCGCCACCACCGCCTGGCTCGGATGGGAATTTGACTAGCACACCATCACTGGCTAATGTAGAACACTGAAATGTACACACACACACACACACACACACACACACACACACACACACACACAGAGGCTCACACTTCCTCACCTTTTTAGCCCTGTTGGAATCTTAGAATTTAGCTGAAATGATAACCATAATAGAAAAGTCATGCCCTGTGAAGACATTTTCAGGAAGCAGTGTACTTACTGTGTGATTCTCTAGGTCAAAGAGAAAGTAAGAAAATTCAAAGGGCATTTCCTGGGAAACGGGAAAAACAGACTAGATTTAAGACATGCACATGCATGAACTTCTTACCCTGTCCCTGCTACAAGCGTATTTGTCAGGTATTCTTTGTGGTGGGCATGGGGGAGGTAGAGAAAGACTGTCTTCCCCTCATGGGAATTGTCCACGGGCATGTACCCACCTCCCCACTGACTGCCTATACCGTACCTGTGACTGACACGACATCTTCAGGGTGCCAGCCTGGCCACTGTAGCACGTTATCTCTGAGGGTAATTATTTGTTCTGTCCACTAACGAATATTATACCCCAACTCTTGGCGCTACACTCAATAGCAGTTCTAATAGAACTAATAGAATTCACCAGCCCAGACACGTTTGTAATGATACATTGTTCTAAAGATCCCTTGACCCCAAAGAGACTGAACTTTTGTTGGACCTTGCGTCCAAGTTAATTGTATGTCTTGAAATCATTTAAGACTATGTAATTAACCTGTTAGCCTACTGTGTACTCAGCCTATTTAACTTGCTGTTAAGAGAACAATACAACCAACCCAGCTTGCTTTAGATCTCCCACACAACCAGCTTTTACAACCTAGGTTAGTGCACAACTTTAATCTTAAATTATGTATTCTTCCATGTCCTGACCCAGAATATTGTGTGTACATTGTGTGTGTGTGTGTGTGTGTATATATATATATATATATATATATATATATATATATATATATATATATATATATATATAGTGGTGATCATTTGCTGAACGCAGCCATCAGATTGAAAGCAACCATCAAACAAATTTTACCATAAATATTGCAGGCAATATAGATATAGCTTGATAATGTCTGTTGTAATCTTGAGTGCTAGTCAGGGTCAGTAAAGCAACTTCTTTCCCTGTAAAGCTCTGTTGAGGATTCTGTAAAGAATTCCTCATTTCAGTCCTGTGATGTGTTTTCTGTTTTTCAATAAACACAGAGTAAAGCCCTGGGTTAGGGAGAGGCACAGCACGTAGACACAACTAACAAAAACTAACAGTTTCAGGCTCACATAACAGACAGACCACATATCAGCCTCTGACCACAGACTGCAGGCAGACAGGAGAGAAGGGAAGGACTGCAATGTGGGCTTGTCCTTGGTCAGAGTAATCTAAGAGGACGCTGCTTTGGCTTCATCCCTTAGTGTGGCAGTGATGCGTGTAGGTAGAGTTTTCCTGCCTGGTCCACAGTCAGGACAAATCTCTCTCACCTGCCAGTCCCACAGCCTCTCAGACCCGACCAAGTAAACACACACAGAGACTTATATTGCTTTCATACTATATGGCCATGGCAGGCTTCTTGCTAACTGTGTTTATATCTTAAATTAATCCATTTCCATTAATCTATGCCTTGCCACATGGCTCGTGGCTTACCGGCATCTTCACAAGCTGTTTCTCATCGTGGCGGCTGGCAGTGTCTCTCTGACTCAGCCTTCCACTTCCCAGCTTTATTCTCTTCCTTGCCCCGCCTATACTTCCTGCCTAGCCAACGGCCAATCAGTGTTTTATTGATTAATTAGCAACACATTTGCCATACATCCCACAGCACTTCCCCCCCCCTTTTTTTTTCCAAAAAGGAATGTTTTAACCTTAACAAAGTAAAATTACATATCATTTGGGAATTTGGGCGTAGCAAGTAAAATTACATATAATTTGGGAATTTGGGCGTAGCTTCTCTTACTACTTCCTGCTGGAGAGGGGCGCTGTATCTTATGGGGATACAAAGAAAATTTTAGAATTATGGAATAGTCCATGAGGCTGTATCGTCTGAGCCAGATGCCTTCAAACCATTCTGGATGTTGGATCATCTGGGCCATGGTGTCATCGGAGACCTTCAGGGGGTCTTGGCTGGTCAAACCTGATGTATCTTAATCTGGAACAATTCCATAGCCTTTGGCTTTCTGTGGGAACAAAAGCAGAGACTCCTTTCCAAAGCAACATATCCTTATATCCAAATTTTGAAGTCAAGGTACCTTTAAAATATACATTTTGGCATAACTCAACAGCTTTTACAATCAAATGTTTTTCTGCAGTTAAAAATCCCAAAGACAACACAATCCAGATTCTCTGTGTAATAGTCATCTTCACATGGCTTATTTTTTATATTAATTTTACTGTCTCTTTAAAGACTTTATTTTTTAAAACTATGTATTTTTTTCTATAACTGTATATATCACCTTTTTTTGTCTTTTTCAAGCCTACATATCTTTCACACACATTGTAAACTATTACATCTGAATCTGTCTTATTGTGAATCTATTGCTTTAAGCTGCAGCAGCTGTGGCTGCTGGCTCCGCCCACAGCTTCTCAACATGGCTACGTTTACCACCAGCTCTGGGAGCTATCATGGGTCTGTGCTTTTATCCAAGCAGCATGTAGTCCAGAAACTTCTTTGTTTTATACTAGCAATGTCTAAATCCACCATGCAGCTTAATGTGCCACTTGCAGAGGCCTCATTTCCGCCCTACTGCAGATCAAGCACACGCGCTAGGAACCCGCCAATAGCTCAAACCAGCAGCTGCCTCTCATTTGAGAGAGACAATTAGGAAGCTGTTTTTAGCTCTGTTTTAGAATCTTTTTTCAGGTTTTAGGTGGAAACTCTTGCCACCACGTTGGACGCCATTTGTAGGTAGAGTTTTCCTGCCTGGTCCACAGTCAGGACAAATCTCTCTCACCTGCCAGTCCCACAGCCTCTCAGACCCGACCAAGTAAACACACACAGAGACTTATATTGCTTTCATACTGTATGGCCATGGCAGGCTTCTTGCTAACTGTGTTTATATCTTAAATTAATCCATTTCCATTAATCTATACCTTGCCACATGGCTCGTGGCTTACCGGCATCTTCACAAGCTGTTTCTCATCGTGGCGGCTGGCAGTGTCTCTCTGACTCAGCCTTCCACTTCCCAGCTTTATTCTCTTCCTTGCCCCGCCTATACTTCCTGCCTAGCCAACGGCCAATCAGTGTTTTATTGATTAATTAGCAACACATTTGCCATACATCCCACAGCAGATGCGCTTTGGAGTGCCTCTGGGTTGTCTTGAACGCTTCAGTGGATGCCCATCTTTGTAAAGGAGCATTATTTTCCCTAGTTAATAAAAGACAGTGCATGGTTGCATGTAACTGTAGTCACAGCTCTGGGGAGGCAGAGGCAGGAAGTTTTCCATGAGTGTGCTGGGGCTACAGTGAGAGGTCCTGTCCCCAAAAGACTAGTGGATATGTCAATGGAGACTAACCTGCCCACCTGATCAAATTAGGGGAGCATTTACCACCGAGGATGACTCCCACTGTGACAACGGTGACAGAGAACACACTGGTTTAACTTGGACCTCTCAGGACAAAACAAGCTTTGTCATTATTTGCCTGAAGTGTGCAGAAAGCACCTGGCATGGGCACCCGGTCAGGGGCAGGCATTGTGAACGCCATCTACCTGTTGCTGGTAGCTTCCTGTTGGCTTGGGGCACCCATGTTGTGTTGATTCTGTGAGATATGTTTGCATGAAGGTGGCGCCTGCAGAGAGGTGCTACCCTCCATCAGTGTTCTCTGCAGACAGTGAGCACACAGAACGGGCCGGGCAGGATCAGGCTTCATGTCCCACAGACTTGGTGTTTTTGCTCTGCTGAGTGTGTCTTCCACCAGGAGATCAGCGGCTGTGCAGCTCGTCTGAGTAGCTCGTGCATGTTTCTGAGACAGACATGCCTGTCTTCTTAATAATCACAGAATCAGGCTGGTGGAATGTATTAAAGAGACAGCCCCTATTCCCTCTTCTTGTCAAACCCACCGTCTTCCAGAAATGAAGAGTGAAGAGTCCACCCTCTTTCAGGTTTGGAACAAAGAAGTTTTGTGTTCTTGGAGACCTGCAATATCATAATTTCTTAATTCCTGGAATATTAAGAATTTTCAGAGACTGTTTTTGGTCAGCTGTCATTTTCAAAAGCAAAGTAAGAGCTTATGGTTTAAAACCGCTACACGTGAGGAGGGGGTAGCCGCTGCAGCATCCCTAGCTTGCAGACAGGTCCCTTTTGGATTTGGACCCAATGACAAGTCTCACTGGTGGGAGGCATGGCAGGCTTTTATTCTGTACTGGGTTTCCTGACATGTGAGGCTTGTTTTTCTTTAGTGCATACCATCTTAACATGTAAACAAGTCTGTAAATACTGCAATGTTTCCTCTAGTCATTCTTAACACTGTTGAAAATGACCATCTTTTAAAAGCATGCAGTGTTACAATACCTGACAGTAGCACTGTGGTGGGAAGGGGTTAGTTACCTCAGTGCCTATAGGAGACCGCGGAGGTTCCAGCCCTCATCCTCTCCCGATTGCACGCTGCTAACCATGCAGCCTCTAGGGGGCAGCAGAGCTCCAGGTAAGAGCTGCACTCCTGCAGGTGTTCTCAGGCTCACGGCCCCTCCTCCTCCTCCTCTTCCTCCTCCTCGGTGTCCCGCCAGCAGCGCCCAGCTCTTCCCTCTGCTTAGAGAGCCTCTTCCTGACGCCTCCCCAAAGTGGGACCCTCTGTGGTCCAACCTCCCGCACTCCTCTGGTCTCCTCAACCCTGTCTCTCCCACACTGAAGCCTTCCTGACGGACCTGGCATATGGCATGTCACCTCACAGCAGGACCTGCTGTTGTCTCACAGCCAGGCTCGCCCATGCCAGGGCAAGAACATCTGAGGCCTTTGTGTCTTAAAATGCCGGGTGCCCGGAAGGCTTAATAAGTAAATGCTGGAAGCAGAAGGAGCACTCCCTGTGGTGTGTATGCATGTGTGTACAGGATTATTTGTTCATGTGTGTGCAGGTGTGTGTGTGTATGCACATGTGTACAGGATTATCTGTGCATGTGTGTGCAGGTATGTATGTGTATATACATGTGTACAGGATTACCTGTGCATGCATATGCAGGTGTGTGTGTGTGTGTGTGTGTGTGTGTGTGTGTGTGTGCGCACATGTGTGTACAGGATTATCTGTGCATGCGTGTGCAGGTATGTGTTTGTGTGTGTGCATGCATATGTGTGTACAAGCCAGAGGATGGCCTTGGATGTTGCTGACAGGTGGCCAGGCTAACTGAGGTGGCTGAGGGAGGGGAGAGGAATCAGGACATGAAGGCTGATCAGGTGGGGCAGGGAGGTACATTCCCTAAACTGACCTAGCGGGATTCTTGCTACACCTGGGCAATGCAGGCCAGACAAGCATGAACAACAAGCCACAGTGTAGGGGGCTTCGAGGGGCCTGATAGAGCTTAGTCAAGGGGAGAGTCTGCAGCAGAGGCAGAGTCCTGTGTGAGACCTAGAGTTCAACCCCAGGCACTGGCAGAAGCAGTCCCCATCACAGCTGGCTGGGACAGGAAGTCCAAGTGTCCTGGTGCACGTGAGGTGACTGAATGAGAATGAGGACGTGACAGCAAGACGCGGTTGAGAAGAAGGGTTTATTGTTGATATGAGGGAGAGAATGTCCAGAGGCCTTTAGAAGGGTCCAGACTGAACATGGCCAGCAGAACAGACTGGGCCATGAGAGGAGGGGGATGGGGGAAAGAAGAGAGGAGAGGAGGCCAAGAGAACCAAGACAGCACATGGGAACCAAGAAGACTGATTTATGTAGGAATCAGAAGCTGGGGGAAGAGATGTGAAGCCCCTGGGAGGGGCTTTGTAGGGTTTAGGGTAGGGAGGATGAGAAATGCCGGGAGGAGCCGCAGGTACTGTGTGAAACTTGTGCCGGGTTTCTTGGGGACTTGATAGTGCCAACTGAGGACAGTAACCTGTGCATCTAGAGAAGCTTGGAGAAATGATTCTGAACATTTTCACCATAAAGAAACAGAAGTTGGAGAGAGGCTGGGGATGTGGAAGAGTACTTTCCCAGCATGCACAAGGTCCTGAATTCTAGCCCCAGAATTTTGGAAAAATAGAGTTTGAGGGGCCAATTACATTGAATGTACATTGACTTGCCATTCAGTGTCTTAGTAATAAACTTAATTTTTATACATTGTTTAAATTATTTCAAATAAAATACTTACATAGTTTTTTGACATTTATCTTTTGGTCTGATTAATTTTATTTACTTTTGGCTTCTTCTGAGGAGTTCTATTAGAAATGATTTTTTAAAAGATTTATGTATTTATTATGTCTACAGTGTTCTGCCTGCATGTGTCCTTGCAAGGCAGAGGAGGGTACCAGATCTCCTTACAGGTGGTTGTGAGCCACTATGTGGTTATGAGTCACCATGTGGTTGCTGGGAATTGAACTCAGGACCTCTGGAAGAACAGTCAGTGCTCTTAACCACAGAGCCATCTTTTTAGCTCCTAAAAATGATTTTTAAATAAAGCTTCTTCAATAGTAAGCAAGTAATGAGTGTATAGTACAAATACTAAACCATTAAGGATTCTGGGATGGATTCTGGGTTGGATTCTGGGATGGTAGAAGTGAAGCATGATGCCTCAAGGAATCAAGTAGGAAGACCCTTGTAAAGTGTCTCAGAAGACATCATAAAGACCTCTTGCCCCCTCCTGGAATTCTCTGGAACAAAGAGGAACTAACCAGAATGAACTGAGGCCTGTGGTCTTCTAGAAACCACAAAGGAGTGTGAATCTCTGCACTTCCGTATTCTCATAACCTGGGCATTAGTGACTCAGGGATGAAGACATATCTGAGGATGCCAGGCACTAGGGCAGAGGTAAGGCTTTGGTCCAGCACTCCTGTTGAGTGCAGAATTCCTCTCTATACTTGCTTCTGGGCCACTTGCCTGGGAATCTGGGACCAGCTCCATTATCCTTCTTATGTACCCCACTCCTACCTTGTAAGGGCCTGCTTTTAGCAACTGTATCTAAATAATGGTTTTACCATTACTTTAAATATGGCTTTACCATAAATTTAGTAGTCTGAGTTGTAAAATGCACACTTGCCATGATGGTCAGTGTCCTCCCAATGCCAGCAGCTTAGTAGGTGCCTCATCATGGGCTGCAAGGCTGGGTACATCCATTCATCAGCTCTAAATTCATCACTGCCCCTCTTGCCTCTTGTAAGTACAATTTTGCCACAATAAGGGCTCCTTGGTATGTATGCTCATCTAACCTAAAGCCACACCCTGTGAGAGTTTAGGATTTCGCCAACAATGAGTGAGGTGGAGAGTTCAAGGTTTGGCCTACAGCTTCCTGGAAGGGGGATCTTTGTACCTTAAACAATAATGCTAGTATTTAAGGGAGTCAAGCTAGAGAGCAGGGAGAGGCAGGTGCATCTCTCCACCTGTCAGCATAGCTTCTCACAGCCTCTTCTTTCTCCAGGTATGTGTACATTCCACTGGGTGGGTCCCAGCATGGCCTTTTGGGGACACTGCTCTCTACTGCGATGACGTTTGCATTTGTGAGCTACTGGCATGGCAGCTATGAAGACCTCTGGTGCTGGGCAGCACTCAACTGGCTGGGAGTCACTGTGGAAAGTGGAGCCCAGAGGCTGTTGGAGATGCCCTGCATCCGGGAGACCTTGGTGAGCAGGATCCATCATTGCCTGTGTGGGAGGGCATAGCTGAGCAAGGAGAGACTGGTTTGGCAGGGGATGGTGGTCACCAGATTCACTCAAATATGAGCAGTTCTTGTCAGGCAACTTCACAGTCTATGTGTCTCTAGGAAGCATGATAGGGGTGGGGACGGGGGAGGCTTCAAAACCATTGTTTACATGAATGGCTGGTTGGTTGGATGGATAGACAAGTGAATATATGAATGAATACTGTAACTATAAAAGTCTAGGCATTTATTATAGAAAAATTACAAAATCCAGACATGAGTAAATAGCTAATAAAATTGACATTAAAATTCACTCTTCTGAAGCACGTTCTGTTTGTGCATGCACACTCAACATGGCCACTCACAGTGATGCTATGGCGGTGCTTCAGCTGCCCCTCCGAGCCAGCAGATCTGTGTGGAGCCCTAAGGTGGATACTTCATGATTGTTTAATTACGCTATTACTAATCATTCCATTATAAATCATATCGATGGATGTGGATCTCATAATCAGAATGAGTTCTCCTGAGGTAAAACTGTCAGGTTAAGGGGTTTCTCATGTTCACGGCTCACTCTGCATGCTGCATATCAGCTCTTACCGCCCTGAAGACAAGGCGTCAAGTTCCCATCCTCCCAGATGTCCTTGCTAGACCTGAGTGATGCTGGCATTTTAATTTTTGACAGATGCTGTTGATGCTGGCATAGCAGACAGCTGAGGGGTAAAGCTGCATTCTTTATCTATAGGTGTGACTGGGAAATTGAGTGTTTCCCTCTGTAGATATTGTAAGCATCACACGTATATTTTGCCGTGTAAATGCAGCAGCTGATACATGAGAATCTTGTAAGAAATTAGTGTTTCTGAATGTGAACAGTGTTCTGCCAGCCCAAAGAATGGCCTAAAAGGAAATGTGAGAGTGTCTGCTCCCCTGGCAGGCTGTAAAACACCAGAGATTCCAATGGGGGAAAAATGATGAATGTGGTTAAACTCTACCCAGCGCATGAGAGTAAAGCAAATACATCTTAAACATCCTTGAGATAGAACGGAGGTATTGAAGTGTGTTTCAATAAAGATAGCCACTCACAGAAGGGCAGTTACTTCAGTAAAAACTGACACAGAGCACACAGCAAAGCAGCACATTGGAAGAAATCAAGTATGCTCATGCAGATTTACAGATAAACATTTGGGGGTTGGAGAGATTGCTCAGTGGTTAGGAGCACCTGTTGCTCTTCCAGATCTGGGTTTGGTTCCCAGCACCCACATGGAGGCTAAAAACCATCTGGAACTCCAGTTCCAGGGGTTCTGACTCCATCTTCTGGCTTCTGAGGGTACTTCACTCACATGCACAGGCCCACACAGAGACACACACACATAGACACAGAATCAAAATTAAAATAAATCTTTAAAAAAGATAAAGATTTTATTCAATATTGGAAGCCAGCATCCAGAAGGCAAGAAATGTCTATGAGGTCTATGGAAAATAATGAAAGCCATGGCAGCCTCATGCAGTGGGTCATGCAAGGCCATGTCTTAAGGACATCTTCATTCTCAAGACTGAATGCTCGTCCCCAAAGCCTGAAAGCCTGGAGATCACCCTTGCAATCCAGAGGGTTCTTTCCTGCTCGGGTACTCTGTTTCCATGTTCCTTCAAGAGGGCTCCAATATTAACCTTAAACAGAATATGAAGCACTGTGAGCTCTGAGTCACAAACTGATGGATCTTAACTGTTAAGGGACTATTCTGTACGACCTATTGCTGATTAAATTGGGTTGGAAATAAACCAAAGAGGAAAACTCAACTCACCAAAACACAGGATTTGCCACTTTGTAGGGTGCTGACCCCCAAAGCCCTCATGTGCTTACCCCATTTGATATTATGCCCACAATTCAGGCACCTAGGTGCATAATAACTTTAGATACATTTTGGTGAAATAATTCTCATGTAATATTAAATTTACTATTTGTTATTATATTTTATAAAACTTTTTTTTAAACATCAGCTGTCTTTATCCTGGGATCCTGGATGGTGTTTGTATTAATTTTCTCATTGTTGTAGGGAAGGAAGGTTGGTTTTGTCTCACAGTTTAAGGGATGTGTCATGGAGGAGAAGGCATGGCGGCGGCAGCGTGAGGCGGGTGGTCACACTGCATCAGCTGCCTGGAAGCTGAGAGCAGAGAACTGTTTCTCTCAGTTCATTTCTCCTTCACGTTTAGTCTAGGACCCCAGTCTGTGAAATGATGTTTCCCCTTCACATGCAGGATGGGTCATTTCACCTCGGTTAACCCAATCTAGACACTCCCTCAAGACCTGACCAGAGGTTTGTCTTCTAGGGGATTCTACTGTCAAGTTGACACCCATGTTAGCTCCCATAGTGTTCCTGGCTGTTGAGACCCTGCCCCTGAGCACGGGCCAGTGTCTGATAACTACATAGGGCCCACTGTTTGTCTCGGTGTCCGAGTTGACCTGGGGCTGTCAGTGCGCAGGTAATGCTTCTGTCCTTAGCTCTTCCATCTCTGTCTCCTCTGGAGTCTCTCTCACTATCCCGTCTCTTACAGTCTAGCAGAGAACCTGTTTTCCTTTGGCATTCCAAATGCATACAGCTGGAGTTTTAAGATAATTTATTTAATATCGTGTGGGGGTGTGTGGGGTGTGCATGTATGGAGGTCAGAGGACAGTGTGGTGAAGTTGGTTCTCTCCTTCCACCTTTTCATAGTTTCCTGTGATAGAACTTGGGCTTCCAGGCTTCTGCTGTAAGACCTTTGCCCACCGAGCCATCTCACTGGTCCCTTAAGCTTTTGAATAAATTTTCCCCCCATAGTCTCTTCTTCTCTTCCCATGATTTCATCACCTCTCCCCTCTCATTGTCAAAATCCAAATAAAGACTGGACACCCTCTTGGCACTTGGTTTCATATGACTTTAATCTCTCTAGTTTTTCTGATAGTGTTTTCACAGTGTGAGCTCACTCCCTTGCCTGTGCCATCTTTGGTATTCTTTAGGGTTTTCCAGAGAAACAGAACTGACTGTGTATGTGTGTGTGTGTGTGTGTGTGTGTGTGAGAGAGAGAGAGAGAGAGAGAGAGAGAGAGAGAGAGAGAGAGAGAGAGAGAGAGAGAGAGAGAGAGAGATTAGGGTAGAGAATTAGGCCATGTGGTTATGGCGACTGAGTGGTCCAGACTCGGGAGAGCTGATGGTGTAAGTTCCAGGTGGTGTCAGAAGACAGATCTGTGCTAGCCAGACCACACTCAAGTGTAGGGATGCTCCCTTGACCTTAGTATTTAAGCCCTGACCTCCAGTAGACTGGCTGATACTGGAGAGGGTAGTGTACTTTCCTCAGAACGTAGATTCCAATGTCTATGTCACCCAGAGACACTCTTATCACAGACACACCTGTAAATGATGTTTAACTAAATATGTGGGGCACCCTGTGGTCCCAACCAGTTGACAAAACTAACCAACATGCCTGTTTTTTGTTTTTCTTTTACCATGGCATGTATCTTTTGCCAGTTTTTGACACAGATTGACAGGTCTCTGCTAACAGGGTGGTTGTTCCTTCTCTTTCCATAGCACCTTCAGACCCAGGGCCTTAGATGGGGCTCAGAAGCACAGGATTTCTTGGTCTGGCTGATTGACAGTTGGACATTCTCCAGAAGACTGTTATGAACAGGAAGCCCTCAGCTTCCATAAGAGGACTCTCTGACAGGTTCCTGAGGTGATGGAAATGGCCACTATGGTAACACACAAGTCACCAGCTACACAAGGCACTTCAGATGTGGCTAGGGCCACTGAGACACTGAATTAGGACTTATTTCATTTTAAAACACTTAAAATTATTTTGCTATTTTTTGTACGTGGGTGTTTTGCCTTGGCTTAGTTAGGCTCTCTATTGCTGTGTGAAACACCAAGACCAAAAAGCAAAAGCAAGTTGGGGAGAAAAGGGTTTATTTGGCTTACACTTCTATATCCCTGTTTATTATTGAAGGAAGTCAGGACAGGAACTCAAACAGAGTAGGATCCCAGAGGCAGGAGCTGATGCAGAAGCCATGGAGAGGTGCTGCTTACTGGCTTGCTTCCCCTGGCTTGCTCAGCCTGCTGTCTTATAGAACACAGGACCACCAGTCCAGGGATTACACCACCCACAATGGACTGGGCCCTCCCCCATGGATCATTAATTAAGAAAATGCCTTACAGCTGGATCAGATGGAGGCGTTTTCTCAATTGGGGTTCCCTTCATGAAGATAACTCTAGCTTATGTCAAGTTGACATAAGACTAGCCAGCACATGCCTGCATGTGTGTGTCTGTACTGTGTGCATGGCTGGCACCCACGGAGGCCAGAAAAGGGCATTGAATCCCCTAGGACTGGAATTACAGATGGCTGTGAGTTGCCATGTGGGTGCTGGGAATCATACCCAGGTCTTCTGGAAGAGCAGCTAGTGCTCTTAACTGCTGAGCCATCTCTCCAGTCCCCTTATTTTATTTAATTAATTTGAATCTAGGTAGCTTAATTGTGGCCTCTGGCCACTATCTTGAATAGTACAGTTCTAGAAAAACATTTTTTAAATAGCATATTTGACTGTGATAATTTTTAATTTTATATGTATGAATGTTTTGCCTGCATGAATGTCTGGGTACCACATTGCATGCAGTGCAAAAAGGCAGCACCAGATCCCCTGGGACTGGAGTTCCTGGTGATTGTGAGCAGCCACCCAAGTGCTGACAGGTCCCTTGGAAGGACAGCAAGTGCTCTTAACCACGGAACCATCTCTCCAGCCCTGACTTCAGTAATGTAAAACTGTCTTCATTAATGGTGCTCTGCCTCGTGGATCCAGCTGGTAGCTGAACCTCTTTCTTGGCTCCCTTGAAGCTACCTTGATTCTGCACCCACGTCCCCTCATCTTCAGACATTCTCATTAGCTATCTTAGTGACACTGTCATTCTCGGGTTACCCAAAACCATTAGCATTTCCGTCTCTCATATGTACTGTTTCTTCTGCCTCCTAGCTTGATCTTGAACTTTTTTTTCAGTCACTGGACCGCCCCCCCCATCCACAGTCCTCTAAACTAGTGCCTGGTGGCTAGAAACCAAATGGCTTCTAATTAGTAGCTCTTCTTCCATTTTTAACCCCCTCAATTCATCACCTAGTGATGTTTCTTAGTAAAAACCTAATCATGCCACTCTCTTTAAAACCCAGTTGTTAGGGCTGGAGAGATGGCTCAGTGGCAAAGAGCACCTGCTGCTCTTGCAGAGAGAGGACCTGGGTTCAGTTCCCAGCACCCACATGGCAGCTCACAATGGTCTGTAATGAGTTCTAGGGGATCCAGCAACCTCTTCTGGTCTTCACAGGCATTTTATACATTTGGTGCACATACCTATATGAAGGCAAAACACCCATACTGTAAAATTAAAATAACTTAAAATAAAACTCAATTGTGGCTTCCCATCTTCTTAGAACTAAGTCCTCAGTGTTTAGAAGGAACTCAGAGGCCCTGCTGGGTGTTGTCTGGAAGCCTCCCCCTCTACAAGCTACAGCTCCCTCACACAGACTTCTAATCTCCTGGGGTACCCTCTCTGCCCACCACACCCCAACTCTTCAGACTTTGTCTTGGTAGACATCTTGTTTGTGACCCCTGTTCTGGTAGTCCTGGTCCAGGCAGGTCCCTCTGGAAAACTCATTTGGGACATCACATGGTCTCTCCTATCCAGCTGTTACAGCATAATGAAATACTTTTCAATGTTTTATCCCCATCTCCCTCACTGATTTTTGGGTGTCGGGTTCAGATGAACAACATAGAATGGCAGTTATCATGGCACTTGGCACGGTGCTTTGCTGAGTGAAAGATGGTGTTTTCTGACTTCACTGAGGAGTGTAGAAGAGAAAGGGGTTTGTGCAGTGGTGGGGATGATGCAGGTTGCCTGCTGGAAGAACCCAGGAAGGCAGAGGGCTATTAAACATGGTGCTGGGCATTATTTTATAGCAGTACAGATACTAATGTGTCTAGTGAAAGCAAGATGCTGCTTTAATGCTCAATGAAAACTACATGCACATATGAAAAGGATAGGGAAGATGCCACCTGCTTTATATCCTGCTACTTCACAAGAGAGGACCTATGGGCCCTGACTCTGGGAAACGCAGACCTGCAGGAAGCTGGCAGAAGGCATCTCCCGCAAGCTCCCTTACTGGTTGGAAGAGGAGGAATTGCTGGGGCAACTCATTCTTTCCCAACACTGTACTCTCCAGGGAGCCAGAATTTGTGGTTCAGACTTGAAATCTTAGTTAGTGGTGGCATTTCAAAGCATCGGTGGAATGACGCTGCTTCCTGGCAGCCTGGATTTCATCTTTCCTTGGAGTGAGACCCTTCCAGCCTGCTTGTTGGTTATTCCTTTGCAAAGGTGAATCCATATCCCCCAAAGTTGACCCACCCCAGCTCACTCCTGATTCCATGTCAGTGCATGATTTAAATATGTCTTCCCTCCATGTCAACGCATGATTTAAGTATGTCTTCCCTCCATGTCAACGCATGATTTAAATATGTCTTCCCTCTATGTCAATGCATGACTTAAATATGTCTTCCCTCCATTTCAACACATGATTTAAATATGTCTTCCCTCTGCCCCATCTCCTCTTCTCCCCACAGTGTCTGAATAAGCTGGCTAGAATCCCTTATTGAGCAGTGAAATCTCTGCTTGTAGCTTAACTTAGGAGACATGCCTCCAGGATTGACCACTGTGGATCAGACTAATGGTTCTTGAAGGATCTGAAGTTCTGGTGCAGCAACAAGAAAGCAGACCATGGCTTTTGGTGTTGTCCATTCAACTTCTTGGCTGTATTTATTTATTGATTTTGAACAAACAAGTAGAGAGGCTCCTTGCACTTGGCAGATAAATGGGCAGAAGAAAGCAGATGACAGGCTATGAAGGGCCAGTGCCATCCACACTGTGATGGGTTGAAACACAAGCAGACAATTGGCTATCAAGGCTCAATGACATTCACACTTAAATGACTTGATTCTGTGGGATCCCGACTCACCAACTAAGACACAGATGCCACTGACTCAACCACAAAGCCTTTCTTAGTGGTCAGAGGCCAGGGTCCTAAGGGCCTCTGAGGGAATACAGAACAAACCTGCCTATGAGGAGCGATGCCGTCTTCAGGGGCAGCTAGTCTACCATTCTTCCACTTGAGTCCAGTGCAGCAGGGTGAGACCAGGTGCTTACTGGACGTAAGCCTGTTGGGATCAGAGCCCTTCCAAGACTGAGCCCACTTAGGCATGACCAACCTCATTTCTTAAATTTAGTGTCTTATGTGGGGAATAGATTGTCAAACAGTGAACTCTCAGCCAAGTGTAACATATGATCCCTTTGTCCAGTTCATTGTTCTGTGTCTTCCTCCACATTTCCCTGGATGGTCTTCTGGTCATGTGCACTTGAGTGTCTGTCTAGTCAGCATCTTCTATAATGGACATGTGTCTTCCTTGGCTTCTCATCAGGAGACCATCTCAGTGGCAGACACTTTAGATTCAAGACATGATAAGACCGAGGAATAGAGCTTATCTTTGTCAGTAGCTAAGTGCCCTGTATGAAAAATTAACTTGTTTTCACAATATCAGAAAACACTGATTGACTTAACCTTGCCAGGTATGACTCAGAAGAAAGGTCTGGTCTAAAAAATAAAAATTTGGGAGCATATAGATGGTATTTTTGATGCATGGTAATGTTTGAGACAGAGAAGGGGGAAGGGGAGGAGAGGGAAGGGAAGGAAGAGGAGGGAAGGAAGAGGGAGGGGAGAGAAGAGGGGAGGGGAGGGGAGATGTGATGAGACATAAGTCTACGCTGAGTCTGGGACACACTAATACTTCATAGTTGGGTGAAGGAGGGAACCGGGAGGAGGGGTAAAGATTTAGGGGTGGCTTTGCAGAAACTAAGAAGAGGCTATTTCATGGAGAGCTCACTGCGGGTGATGCCATTCAAGGACCAGGTAAGTGAGACTAAAGGACCTTAGTCAGAGGGCTAGCAGAAGCAAAGAGTCCTGAGTCCCCATCTCTCCCCACTGCAGCTTTGTGTAGTTGAGAGCAATGCCATGTGCAAGCCAGTTGAGGATCAGAGGAAGGCGTTGTGTGCACTGTAGCCAGAAAGAAGTTTCTAGAACATTGATGTTGATGAGGGGAGGAGTTGGTGTAAGCTGAGCTCTTGGGAATGGTCCTCAAAGAGCTGGGCTTGGGCAGAACCGTAATGAATGTGAGGTAGCATTGGAAGGGTAGGTAGGGAGGCAGACACTGGTCCTGTTACACACTGCTTGACATTGGGAACCTGGGTGCTGTGTTGGAATCCAGAGGCTGACATAACACATGGGGAGAGACATCCTCTCATAAAGGACTTGAGTACCACACTTAGAAATCTGGAAATGCCAAACAGGAGTTTTACATTAACATATTAATACATATGTGAGACCAGCATGCTGGACTAGCTCTTAAGGCTGGAAAGAGGAAGCCTGTTCTTATGAACAGCATGTTCCTGGAGCGGGTGGGTATGGCCCGTTGATGCCCACTCTGTGGTCTCCCTGCCACGGCATCATTAGCAAAGCTGGAAACAGGCTGTGAAATTTGTTGCCTATACATTTCCTTTGCAGTGGGATCTGAAGCCTGAGTCTTAACTTCTCTGGTCCAGGAGGTAGAACTCTGAATATAATCCCCCTTTCAGGTTCCTTGGACTCCCCTTTGTCTAGGGAGTCCAAGATGCCATCTGATGGAGGGCAGACTCTGGCATGGCGTCTAGTTTCTCCTGGAGGCTGACTCTTGGCTTTAGCCCCTTTTCCGACCCTCTCAGCTCAGGCTGCAGTAGGGTGGGTCTTGTGGCACTGGTATCCCACCTAAGAGCACAGACTCAGACCAGTGCCTCATGGTGCTCCACAGATGAACTTAGGAAAAAGAACTCAGAACACACCCACTGAAGCCCTCTCTGGGTCTCCTCCCTAAGGCTGGGTCTCCTTTCTCCCCCGCCCCCAATCCAAATTAATCCACTGGAAGCAACAGGGCCGGAGCTGCTGTGGTTCCTGCTGTTGAGAGGAGGAGCTCTTTGCTTATTCTATGAATAATATGCTCATACTAAGTGCAATATGTCTTAATGATGTGTGTGTACGTGTGTGTGTGTGTGTGGTGTGCTGTGCCTGTGTGTGTGTAGCATGTGTGAGTGCTCATTTTAAAGCTCTGAAAAGGCACGGAGTACAGGACTTCTAAAATAAAATCCTCCCAAAGCATCTCACATCCCTCCAAAGACCTAGAAATAAACTCTGCTTAAAAAAGCACGCCGAGCAGCTGCTGGCCTTGTTTGAGATGAGCTGGGCTGGCAGCCACGTGCCTGCAACTACCCACACAAAGTGAAGAGCACACTTTGAGTCCTGTTTCCTCTGCTATTG
The DNA here is from genome assembly GCF_949786415.1 of Peromyscus eremicus. Lineage (NCBI taxonomy): Eukaryota > Metazoa > Chordata > Mammalia > Rodentia > Cricetidae > Peromyscus > Peromyscus eremicus. The sequence goes on from NC_081431.1 coordinate 2,910,800, forward strand.
GCCCTGTTCATGTAGCAGATTGGAGTCAATGAGAGAATGACCCTTGACTGTGTCTCGTGAGGAGGACAGAAAAGACCATGATATAAAAGATGCAGGGCCTCCGCCAAGCCGGCTGTGCTCTTGAAAGTGACAGTGTTGGCGTAATGATGGTGTTGGCTTAATGCTGTTGTAAGACAGCATGTTTTTGTTGTCTTAGGTGAAGATGAAGAACAAGTCATACATGTCTTAAGATTTACTTGTAAGTACACAGGGACACAGAAAAGCAGTCAGAGGCATGCAGTGGAAGGCATGTATGCCACCTCCTCAGGGGATGTCACCTGTGATACATACTTTGTTTCTGCTAATTGTGGTTTCCACCCTGTATTGTGATCTCAAGTCAGAGGTTACAGGAAAGCAAGCAGGTGGACTCGCCCTCCAGAGGCCTCGCGTGGCTGGTCTCATGTCTTACTGTGTTAGAGATTGGAGGGTCGGGTTGTCATTCTGAGGAACGAGCAGGGACTGTTAAAGAAAAGGCTAGATGGACACTGGGACTCTGTCACACACATGTGTCGTTACTCAACAGTGGCAACAGCCCTTCTGGCTCAGATAATTCTACCAGGTTCACAGATGAGGAAACCGGAGACAAGGAAAGGTATTTATCTTTACCCTGTGGAAGTGGAATGCAGTCCTACCTGATTTCTTTGGAGGAGCATCCTGAATTTCAGACATGAAGGATATTCCTGGATAACTCCCTCCCACCCCACATGAAGCACCTGCCCATCTGCTCTGCAGATCTTGGATGCTTGTGCATATTGAGTATCTGACTCAGTGACATTTCAGCCCTCAGCCCTCCATTCTTAGACAAGTTAGAAAGCGTGTGTGTATGTCTGTGTGTCTGTGTGTCTATGTCTATGTGTGTGTCTCTCTCTCTCTGTGTGTGTGTGTGTGTGTGTACCCATGCTTGTATGAATGTGCTTGTGTATTCTAGAGGTCAGCGTTGGGGATCTTTCTCGATCACTCTTCACCTTAGTTACTGAGACAGTCTCTCACCGACCCTGCAACTCACTAATTCAGCAAGACAGGCTTGCCTACCTGCACAAGGGATCCTCCTGTCACGCTTCCCGGTGCTGAGGTTATAGGCATGCTGTATCCAGATTCTTATGTAGGTTCTAGGTACCTGAACTCAGTTTGTCTTGCTTCATGACAAGCACTTGACCCTCAGAGCCATCTTTCCAGGCTCCAAAATTTGGAATTTAATTGTAGTTCCACACAGTCTTGGATGGGGTAACTAATCTGAAAAATCGGTCCAAGTGAAGTAGGGCTATAGAGGCAGTTAGATGATCACTTGTAACTTCATGACGGAGATGTGGGTGTTTTATAGTGGTGTGAACTTTACAGTGTGAACTTACAGCCTAAATGCTCTCATACCGCCACGGTGTCTCCTGGCTCTGCTTGATGGAGGTGTGGTTCTTTGGGGCAGGGTGTGCTATCACAGGTGTGCTTCCCTCCCCTGACTCCGGACTCCCATGTCCATCCCTTAACAGCAACTTTGAATTCCCTTGGTTCCCCCCGATATTATATCGTCCGTCTTTCTCAAGTCTATGCTAACTCACTCTTGACGTCTGACTTCTGTGAGTCTTCACCATCTTAGTTCTATCCCCCACTTCCCTCAAAACTCAGTGTTTACCTTGTCAGGTGACTCACTGCAGGGCCCTGAAACACCTTGTTTACCCTCCTGCCCCACCAATTCAGTTTGCATTCAGTTTGCTGCTCTGAGTAGGTTCCCGCCACTTCTTTCCAGACTCACCTGCAGGAGTGAAAAATCCCTCCGATAGAAATCCCCCTGCCAGATGTACTGCAGGTCTGTCAGCTGACTTCTGGAGAACCTCCCCTGGACCTGCTGTTCATTGGCTGTCCAGCCTTTCCCAGTCTCCTTGAAAACTTTGTTCCTGTTGCCCTGAGCCAGCTTGTCACCCTCCACCACACTCTACTATGCGGTTTGCTGGAGCGCATTCTTTCGTATCTTTCTTAGAAAAGGATCATGGGAAATACATTCTAGAGACCTTTTACATCTTAAAAAGTAGCTCCTTTTACCCTCACTATTGATATCTGATTTGCGATTTTATGTTGCAAAGCAATTTCTCTGGAAAATTTGAAGATATTTGTCTTGTATCTTTTACCTTCATTGTTGGGAAATGCCGTTTCTGTTCTTGTTTCTTTGTATAGACTTTGTTTTCTTTCTAGAAGCTTTAATGCAAATGTTTTCGATGTTCTCAAACTTCATCACGTCTATAACTTCTCTAGTTTAGAGTTTCTCAGGTGCAGTTTATCTGAAGTGGGGAATATGTTGAATGGTTTTATGTCAATTTGACACAAGCTAAAGTCACTTAGGAGGGAACCTCAATTAAGAAAATGCTTCCATAAGATCGAGTGTAGTGGCACACGTCTTTAATCCCAGCACTTGGGATTAAAGAAGCAAGTGGATCTCTGTGAGTTCGAGGCTAGTCTGATCTACAAAGTGAGTTCCAGGACAGCCATAGCTACACAGAGAAACCTTATCTCAGAAAACCAAAACCAAAAAAAAAAAAAAAAAAAAAAAGATAGGATTATAGATAAGCCTGTAGGACATTTTTTTAGTTAGTGATTGATGTGGGAGGACCTAACCCATTATGGGTGGTGCCATCCCTGGACTGGTGGTCCTGGGTTCTATAAGAAAGCAGGCTGACGGGTAGTGGTGGTGGTGGTGGCACACGCCTATAAGCCCAGCACTCAGAAGGCCAAGCCGGGTGGATCTCTGTGAGTTCAAGGCCAGCTTGATCTACAGAGTGAGATCCAGGAGAGGCACCAAAACTACACAGAGAAACCCTGTCTCAAAAAACCAAAACAAATAATAATAATTAGGCTGGGTGGTGGTGGCACATGCCTTTAACCCCAGCACTCAGGAGGCAGAGGAAGGCAGATCTCTGTGAGTTCAAGGCCAGCCTGGTCTATAGAGTGAGATCCAGGACAGGCACCAAAACTACACAGAGAAACCCTGTCTCGAAAAACCAAACCAAACCAAACCAAAGAAAGAAAGCTGAGCAAGCCAGTAAGCAGCACTCCTCCATGGCCTCTGCATCAACTCCTGCCTCCACATGCATACCCTGTTTGAGTTCCTGTCCTGACTTCCTTCACTGAAGAACAGTGATATGGAAGTGTAAGCTGAATAAATCCTTTTCTCCCCAACTTGCTTATTGATCATGGTGTTTCATCGCAGCAATAGAAACCCTAACTAAGGTAGGGACCTTCATTGTGTGTGTGTGGAAGAGGAGGAGAGTACTACCCAGATCTTTAACAAGCTCCTCTTTTCCTCTGTGGCTTTCTCCTAACTTCTGTGGAGCATATACCACGTGGGCCGTGTCCTGTTCTGGGGTACAATGCTTTCCTTCTCTTTGGGGACTAATATTTGGGTATCTCCACTATGTGAATTCCCTATCTTTGCTGTCTTATAATGGGTTGACTTCCCTTACCTGCTTCCTTATCTAGGGATCTGTGCCATTTTTCAATGTTTATTATCAGTTGCATAATGTTTGTGAAGACACTGAACTGGTGATTCTTAGAGAATTTTTTTCATAAGGTGGTCCCTTGACAGGGCATTTCAGAATGTGTTACCTCTCTTCAATTTCAAATTGTTAAATATCAAGGTTTATTAGGAAGCAGGCCTTTCCCCAAGCTGTTATTTTGGTTAAACAGGATACAGCTGAAGCCACCCCCCCCCACGCACACATCCTAGGTTAGTTAGTGGTCCCAGGGGACTTCAGAGTTGCCTGGAGAGGGAGGCTCCAGGACCATGAGCATAACTTCAGCATGATGGTCATCAGGCTTCTAGCTTCTTGCCCATGTGCCGTGACTGTTTATGCTCAAGGGAGGTAGCCAGAGTATCGGGTCACTCAGTGGAAAGACTCCTAGAATTCCCTTTCCCCCTTTTTTCCTAGCTGACAATTCAGTCTCTTTAAAATAAAAATGCAGTGTGAAGGCTGAAGCTCTACTGAATGTCCAGGCCTAACAAACAGGCCGTGTTCACCTTCATCCCAAGACACAGCCTGTGTGCATGGGCTAAGAACTTTTTATTCTTTAGTGATATACTGGAGAGATAATTCTTTGGTAATGCAGAGATGCGTGAGCTGTATAATGTGGGTGTGTGTTCATGAATGGTGTGGAGTGGGTGTGTCTTCATGTGTGGTCCATGTGTAGTGGGTGTGTGGCCTTCATGGTCCATGTGTAGTGGGTGTGTGGTCTCCGTGGTCATGTGTAGTGGATGTGTGGTCTCCGTGGCCCATGTGTAGTGGGTGTGTGGTCTCCGTGGCCCATGTGTAGTGGGTGTGTGGTCTCCGTGGTCCATGTGTAGTGGGAGTGTGGTCTCCGTGGTCCATGTGTAGTGGGAGTGTGGTCTCTGTGGTCCATGTGTAGTGGGAGTGTGGTTTCTGTGGTCCATATGTAGTGGGTGTGTGGTCAGTTAACCCTTCTGATAGCATTCTCCAGTTGTTGAATTTGAGTTTCTCATTTTCTTTCCTTTGCAGATGGAGCTTTAGTGAAGCTTCCAATTCAAGCTCCTCACACGTATGTGTGAACGTTTCTTTAGGGCAGATACCAAGAACAGAACAGAGCAGGGACTGACAAACTCTCTCTTGGTTATATCTGGACTGTCTTGTCTGCTGTTGGCCTGCAGCTAAAACTGTTCCACCAACTGCTCCTCACCCATCCCTGCCATAAAATACAGATAAATATCCAAGCATGGATGGGTCCATTTCCAGGCTCTCTAGTCTATTGCATTGACCTAGATGATTATCTTTATTTTAAATTCTAGTGTTTTATAACATGCTGTGTTTTCTTGTAGGCAAACATCTTATTCCTCTTTTGATTCCTTTCCAGAATTTAATTGACTGTTTTTACATGTTCTCTCTCTCTCTCTCTCTCTCTCTCTCTCTCTCTCTCTCTCTCTCTCTCTCTCTCTCTCTCTGTGTGTGTGTGTGTGTGTGTGCGCGCGCGCGCGCGCGCGCGCGTGCGTGTGTTCAGGCACATGCACACCTCAGTGCACATGTAGACATGGGAAGACAACTTCATGTCCTTGCCTTTTACCTTGTTTGAGACAGGGTCTTTCTTGTTCAGTGCTGCATAACTCACGAGCTTCAGGCAGTTCTCTAGTCCCACCCCTGGCACATGCAGTGGGATCGCAGACATCTGTGCTCCTGTGCTAGCTTGTACTTGGCTTATGGGGATCTGAACTCTGGTTGTTGGGCTTGTGCACCACACACAGCGAGCACTTTGCCCTCAGAGCCATCTCTCTAGCCGATACAGGACTCTTACAGATGGACTTTGGACTTGGTGAGGCTTCCCTCACCAAGCTCCCTTTAGTGTGTTTACTGCAATATATTGGGAATTCTTTGAATTGTACCCCAGTTTCAATCATTTACATTGTCTTAGCTTGTGTGTGATTGAAACAAAATTCTGAGACCAAGTAATTTATAAACAACAGAAATTCAGGCTGGGGTATGCCCCATGGGTACAGTGATATTGTACAAGCATGATCCTCAGATACCACAAACAGCTGGATGCAGTATGAGCATCTGTAACCCAGAGCTCCTGTGTCAGATGGGAGGTGGAGACAAGAGAATCTCCAGAAACCCTCAGGTCCACCTGCCTAGCTGACAGCAAGCTTCCAGTTCAGTGAGACTATGTCTCAAGGTGATAATGTGGAGAGCAGAAGAGGAAGGCTCCAGTTCCTTCCTCTGGCTTCTGCATGGGTGCACATTGGTGCACAACCCCAAGACACACAGACATACATGCATGGACACAAACACATGAAATCCGATCCTCTTTGTCCAAGATGGTGCTTGTTCACCTTTCCCAGTGTCTGAGCTCTGTCCTCATGACAGAGGGGGCTCCAGTGTGCTTCTGATAAGACCCTGATGCACTCCTGAAAGTTGGGCTGTCTTGACTTAATCACTGTCCAAAGTGCCTCTTCATACGCTGCTACAGGGGTGCAGGGTGGTGTGAATGTTGAGAGGCATGCCCCCCAAACCTAGCCAGAGCTGTTCATTCAAGTCCTGCATGTTTTCTTATTGCCTCTTTTTTTTTGACTCCTGGTTTCTGAAAAGCTGTTGACTTTTGCGTTGAGCTGATGACTTTGTGTCTTGCAGATACCTTGTGTCATTTTGTCCCTTTTGGGTCCTCTAGAAGGATAACCATGTCATTCACATGTCCTGACAGCTCAGTTCCTGACAGCAATTATAATTCTAACACATTTAATGGTCTTACTGTACTGATGAGGTTGTTCAGTTCAGTTTGGGCTGACAAGGAAGGGGAGAGGCCCTTTCCTCCTGCCGCTGTGGGGCTGCTGCGTAGGAGCTATGGGCAGAGCATCTTCGTCAGATGAACTTTTATTTTTTCTAGCCTCCAAGGACTTTATGTTGCACATGAGTGTCTATTTCTTCTGTGTTGGCATCTAGTGAGTGACCACAGGATTTTTCTTCTTTATTTAATATGTGAGTTAGATGGATTTTCTAGTGTTTCTAATATCAAATCATCTTTCCATTCCAGCATAAACTTTTCTAAGTTGAATGCCTTAATTAGGATCTCTATTGCTACAAAGAGATACCATGACCAAAAAGAAGGTTTGGAAGAAAGGGTTTATTTGGATTATACTTCCATATTGCTGTTCATCATTGAAGGAAGAACAGGAACTCAAACGGGGAAGGATCCCGAAGGCAAGAGCTGATGCAGAGGCCATGGAGGAGTGTTGCTTACTGGCTTGTCCCTCATGACTTGCTCAGCCTGTTTTCTTAGAGAAACCAGGGCTACCAGCCCAGGGATGGCACCACCCACAATGGACTGGGCCCTCTCCCATTAATCACTAATTAAGAAAACGCCTTATAGCTGGATCTTATGGAGGCATTTTCTCAATTGAGATTCTCCTTTCAGATAATTCTAGTTTGTGTGTCAAGTTGACATAAGACTAGCCAGCACAAGTAACCCCTTGTCAACTTGACAAACACATCACTATTGAGCCACAACCTTTCCTTTCTTATTCATCCCCAAGATCTCACATTAAAAACATAAGTAACTTTAAACATCCCAGTTTTTAAAAATTCATACACCTTAAAATTTCAGTCTCTTTAAAATATCCAATCTCTCTAACAATCCAGAATCTCTTTTAAAAGTACAAAGTCTCTCCACTGTGGGCTCCTGTGAAAATCAAAATTAAATTAAATAACATCTTACTTCAATAGGGAAGAACCATGACACAGGACATAGTCACAATCGGAACAAAGCAAAACCAAACTCCTATTGTGTAAGCAACACAATGTCCGATGTCTAGGATCCACTCACCATCTTCTGGGCTCCTCCAAAAGGCTTGGGTCACTTCTCCAGCTCTGCCCTCTGCAGCACACACAGCTTGTCTTCTAGGCTCCAGCTGGCTCCACTCCACTCCCTGCTGCTCTTGGTGGTCATCCATGGTACTGGCATCTCCAAAATGCTGGGTCTTCTGCTGCAACTGGACTACACTTTCACCAATAGCTTCTCATAGGCTCTCTTCATGGTGTCAAGCCTCAACTTCTCTGCCTGACTCCTTCAGTCCTGGGCCTTCAACTGCCACTGAGGCTGCACCTTCACCAATAGCCTCTCTGGACCTCTTACATGCCAAGACTCAGCTGTTCTCCATGACCCCTTATGCCTTCAAAACCAGCACCACCTGGGTGTAGAAGTAACCAACTGTCTTATTAAATAAGAAACACAGAGCCAATACAGAGATAAAAGCCAAGAGGTTAGAGCAATAGCTAAGAGCTAAAAACCTTATCCTTCACTATCACGGTGGTCCTACCTCAGTTGGTTACTTCTACACCTGGGAGACTCTTATGCTACCAAGTTCAGTTGCCAATATGAGGTACAACCTTGATCACCTCTGAAATACAGCTTCTGTGTGCTGACTCTCAGGAAACACTTCCCAGAAGATTTCAACTCAATGATGTTGGTCTCAATCACCTCTAACTTCTCAGCTCCTGCTGACCAGCATCGAGTATCCCAACAAAGCAAAGGTTTTGCTTTTAGTAGTCCTGGTATCTTGTAATTCATAGCTGATTCTTCATCCTCAGCTAACCAGAATAACAGAATCTTACATCTAAATAGCAAATAACCCTGATAGAGTCTTTAAATTTCTCAGAAAATTCACAAGCCAGGCCTCTATCCTCTCCACTGCTCTCAACATTCTTGTCTCCAAGCTTCCACAGACCATCCCACTGAGCTCTCAACACTCAGTGGCTTTTCTAGACCAAAGTTCCAAAGTTCTTCCACAATCCTCCCAAAAATGCGGTCAGGTCTGTCACAACAATACCCCACTATGCTGGTACCAACTTGTCTTAGTCAGGGTTTCTATTGCTGCAACAAAACACCATGACCAAAAAGCAACTTGGGGAGGAAAGGGTTTATTTTACTTACACTTCCACAGCATCAAAAGCAGTGAAGGCAGGAACCTGGAGGCAGGAGCTGATGCAGAGGCCGTGGTGAGGTGCTGCTTACTGGCTTGCTCCCCATGGCTTGTTCAGCCTGCTTTCTTATAGAACCCAGGACTATTAGCCGAGGGATGACCCCACCCAAATTGGGCTGGGCCCTCTCCTATCAATCATTAATTAAGAAAATGCCTTGCAGCTGGATCTCGCAGAGGCGTTTTCTTAACTGAGGCTCCATCCTTTCAGATAACTCTAGTTTGTGTGTCAAGCTGACACAAGACTAGCCAGCACATCAGGAGTGTTTTTAAATCATCATTCTTATTTTTAATTTACTGCTACTTAATTTGTATTTTTTCAGGCAGTGTGTAGAAGGTTAGCTTCTGGTTTTAAGTTTATTTTTAAGTTTAATTTATCTATTTTATGTGTGTGGGCCTACATAGTTTTCTGTGAATCATATGTGTGCAGTGTGCAGATGTCCCCAGAAGCCAGATGAGAGTGTCAGATAACCTGGAACTGGAGTTACAGGTGGTTGCACGGAACCTGGGCCCTCCTCAAGAGCAGCAAGTGCTCTTAGCCACTGAGCCATCGCTCCAGCCCCTTATCTTTTTATGACTTGATATCAGGGTTCTGCTAATGTTATGAAATGGTTTTCCATTTTTAAAATAGTTTCTGTGAAATGAAAATCACCTTTCCCTGCACCATTGGCTTAAACTTGTGCATTGAGGCTTCCCATGTGTTCTTTGTTCCTACAGCTTCGGCCATTTCCAATCTTCCTTGGCGATGTTTCTTCAATGTTTCTAGCTTTTCTATTTGAAATTTCAGGTCATTTATTTTTCAAGATAATTACTGTTTTCATTGAGATTCCCAAACATATTGCTGTGAAGACAACAGAGGCTTTTAAGTTCCTTTCATAACTTCCTCTCATGTTTTTCCCTTGGTTTCATGATCATAATTACTGAAGCTTACCCATTTCATTATTACTGAGGTATAGACTTTGGGTTTGAATAGGACTTTAGATTTTGATGCAGAATTGGTTTTCTCATGTCTTGCTAACTGAACCTCGTCAGTGAGCATGACACTCATGACTATGTTGTAGAATGTAGCACAGGCTCAATGTGATCATGGATGTGCTTGAAAATTACATGTGTTCTCTTCTGCATATCTGTCTGATAGACAAGGCCTGTTAATTCTTTTCATTGTAATAAAAGTAATTGTACAGTATAACTTACCATTTTAATCACCATTAAGCATAAAATTCAGCAGTGTCAGGCTCATTTACGTTGCTGAACAACCATTACCTTAAGAATTTCCAGAGGTTTCCATCAGTGCACTCTGTTAGGCAGTCCCAGGTAGCCACTGTTCTGTGTCCTGTGTGACTTCGACTGTTCCATGTGTCTCATTCAACCAGAATCAGACAGTGTGTCTTCCACTTAGCTTACCGTCTCTAAGGTTTATCTGTGTAGCGTGTATCAGAATTTCTTTTTTAAAGCTGAGTAGTACTCCATTATATTTGTATGCTACATTTTATCTATTCACTAATCTAATGATAGGCATTTGAATGGTTTCTTTTTTCCCCTTTTAAAAGTCTTTGTGTGTGCACAAGTGTGTTCCAGTGTACGACATGTGTAATGCATGTGTGTGGGGTGGTGGGGGTGGTGTGTGTTTATGTTTGTGCAGGGCTGTGGGTGCATATATGCCATGCTGCATATGCATGATGACAGTATGGCCATCAGAATACAGCCTCAGGTGTTGTTCCTTTCTACCTTGCTTGAGACAGGGTTCTTGTTTGCCACCATGTTCAACAGGCTAGAGAGCCTGCGAGCTTTTGGGGCTTCTCCTGTCTCTGCCTCCCATCTTGTCATGGGGACACCGGGACCACAGGTGCATGTGGACAGTAGGACCACAGGTGCATGGGGACAGTAGGACCACAGGTGCATGGGGACACTGGGACCACAGGTGCATGGGGACACTAGGACCACAGGTGCATGTGGACACTAGGACCACAGGTGCATGTGGACACTAGGACCACAGGTGCATGGGGACACTAGGACCACAGGTGCATGTGGACAGTAGGACCACAGGTGCATGGGGACACTAGGACCACAGGTGCATGGGGACACGAGGACCACAGGTGCATGGAGACATCAGGACCACAGGTGCATGGGGACAGTAGGACCACAAGTGCATGGGGACACGGGGACCACAGGTGCATGGGGACACCGGGACCACAGGTGCATGGGGACATCAGGACCACAGGTGCATGGGGACACCGGGACCACAGGTGCATGGGGACACTGGGACCACAGGTGCATGGGGACACTGGGACCACAGGTGCATGGGGACACTGGGACCACAGGTGCATGGAGACACCAGGACCACAGGTGCATGGGGACACTGGGACCACAGGTGCATGGGGACACTGGGACCACAGGTGCATGGAGACACTGGGACCACAGGTGCATGGGGACACTAGGACCACAGGTCCTGGGGACAGTAGGACCACAGGTACATGGAGACATCAGGACCACAGGTGCATGGAGACACTGGGACCACAGGTGCATGGGGACACTGGGACCACAGGTGCATGGGGACACTGGGACCACAGGTGCATGGGGACACTGGGACCACAGGTGCATGGGGACACCAGGACCACAGGTGCATGGGGACAGTAGGACCACAGGTGCATGGGGACAGTAGGACCACAGGTGCATGGAGACACTGGGACCACAGGTCCTGGGGACCCAAATCCAGGTCCTTATGCTTGCACAGCGAGCATTTTACCACCGAGCCACCTCCTAGCCCCTTAATTTCCTTTAAGATTGTTCATAGTATATAAAAACAACCAATTTTTGGATATTAATTTTGTAATCCTAAATTTCACTGATGTTTTTCATTTCTTTAAACTATAGTCTCATGTTATGAACAGAGATCATTTTACTTCTTCCTTTCCAGATATAGTTATGAGGCCTATTAGTTAATTTATTCATTTTTTAAATAGACAAAATGAAAATTTTGTATATTTACTATGTAATTTACATTTCAGCTTCTGAAATGTGGTGGAATGGTTGAATTGGTTCATAGGAGCATAATCTTATAAAGTCATTTTCTTTAGTGAGAACACTCAAAAATCTGCTTTCTATATGGTTTTCAATAATGGCTCAATGATTAAGAGCACTGGTTGCTATTGCAGAGGACCCAGGTTCAGTTCCCAGCACCCACAAGACAGCTCACAACTGTCCATAACTCCAGTTCCAGGGGCTTCAATGGTCTTTTCTGGCCTCCATGAGCACCAGGCATGCACATGTACACATACATTCATACAGGCAAAACACTCATATACATAAATAAAATAAATAAATCTTTAAAAAAAGAAGAAGAGCCAGCCTGGTCTACAGAGCAAGATCCAGGACAGGCACCAAAACTACACAGTTTCGAAACCCTGTCTCGAAAAACCAAAAAAAACCAAAAAACAAAAACAAAAAACAAAACAAAAAACCCGAACAAAAACAAAAACAAAAAAGCCCCAGAAGAGTAAGAAGAATATGCATTATTAAATTCCCCATTGTGCTATAGAGTAGAGCTTCTGAATTCATTTTTGCTGTCTATCTGGAATCTCGTGTCCGAGGGAGGGCCCCACCCCAGGACCTGTTCATTTTTATTAAGATAGTCTGTGTTCCTTCATCTGTCACTTTCTAGGAAGATTTGCTGAGTCTCCAGGGTAACCAAGCCTCCTTTTAAGATTCCAGTGTGAGTATCAGCCATATATTTCTGCTTCCAGACTCAATGCTTGGTGACTTTCTTGGTTCGGAGCTGAAATGTCCCTAAAGGCTTGGTTCCCACTGCAGCAGAGTTCCTAGAGGTGTGGCTTCAGGATGTGACTGGAGCACAAAGGCTCCAACCTCATCCGCAGATTAACCCATCGATTTCAGTTCATAGTGCAGTAGGCTCTTAGGAGGTGACGGAAACAGGAGTGATGGAACTGTCCTTAGAGGTAGGACCTCCTGGGCGTCAGTTCTTGGGGAATCTCCTGGGGGCTGTGTCTTATCTCCTGCCTCACACCCCTCCCCGTGTTTCCTGGTCACCATAGATGAGCAGCCCACCCAGCCACGTGCTCTCACCACCATTCTGCTCTGCCTTGCGCTCGCCCAAAGCAATGGGTTAAACAATGAGTGAGTATAAACCGCACCTTGTTTGAAGTTGTTCATCTCAGGTACATTGTCACAGTGGGGGAGAACTGACCCACAGTGTGTATCTACCAACCCTGGTTAGAAAAACTTGTGTGGGATGCATCTGGTGAATAGACAGTTCTTGAAAATTTACTTTGAAGCTGACCCTAAAGAGAAAAAGATCTCAGGGGTTACAGCCTAGAGACGTGCATCCTGCCACCCAGGTGTAGAGTGCCAGGCAGCAGGAAGTCTTTGAGTTGGAGAACTGTGTGTGAAGGCCTGTGCTGACTGGTCAGTGTCTTAACTGGGCCCATGACTGGTTCACCACTCTTCTGCTTCACTGTGTGTAAGATCGAATAGTTCTCTCTACTCTGCAGGATGGGTCATTCCTCACACAAGCAGTCTTTGCATCACAAGCTGAAGTTATAGAGTGTAAAGGTGCGTGCTGTGTCCTGTCGGTGGGAGAACACACTGAAGACAGCTGTTTGATGCTGTCAGGATTATGTTCATCTGTGGTGGTATTGTGTTCCCCAAAATGTTGTGCACCCTAATAAACTTATCTGGGGTCAGAGACAGAACAGCCACAATATTAAACATGAGGATAGGCAGTGGTAGCACATGCCTTTAATCCTAGCATTCCAGAGGCAGAAATCCATGTGTTCAGGGATACAGCCAAGCATGGTGACTCACGTCTTTAATTCCAGGGAGTGATGGTAGAAGGCAGAAAGGTATATAAGGTGTGAGGACCAAAAACTAGAAGCATTTGGCCTGGTTAAGCATTCAGGCTTTTGAGCAGAAGTTCAGCTGAGACCCATTCTGAATGAGGACTCAGAGGCCTCCAGTTTGAGGAAACAAAACCAGCTGAGGATCCGGCGAGGTGAGGTAGCTGTGGCTTGTTCTCTCTGACCATCCAGCATTTCACCCCAATAACTGGCCCCGGGTTTGATTTTATTAGTAAGACTCTCTAAGATTCCTGCTACATTCATCAGACACAGCTGTGAACTGAGTGAGACGCCGGCTTGTTCGGGATGGACAGTTAAACAGTGGAGAGCCGGACCTGAGCAGCACCACTGCTCTTCTGAGCTAATGCTGCACTGAGACTTGAAGCAAGCCCAAGGATAACACAGGCTGCGTGCAGAGCAGCACTGCATGGGAAGTGTGTGTGTGGACGAACACTCTGTGTTGGGGACAGAAGCAGTGTTGAAGCTGCAGGTGTTTCTCTTCTGAGAGCGTGTTCAGATCTCAGCAGCCGACCAGGAAATGAAGCTGAGGGGAACAAGTTCTTTTAAATCTCAATTTAAAAACCTTAATTAGCATACAAAGTGTGACGAGGTACTTTTTGTTTTGTTTTGTTTTTTTGTTTTTCGAGACAGGGTTTCTCTGTGTAACTTTGTGCTTTTCCTGGAACTCACTGTGTAGCCCAGGCTGGCCTCAAACTCACGAAGATCTGCCTGCCTCTTGCCTCCCAGTGCTGGGATTAAAGGCGTGCGCCACACACACCTCCCAGCTGTGACTAGGTACTTTTTGAAGTTCAGTACATTTGAAAGATGGAGGCATTACGTTCTGAATATTTTCATCTATTCATTTGGCTTGGGCACAGGATGGGACAGAACATGAAGGACTCCTGCATGAGCTTAACTCGGCCTAGCCTGATTCTCAGGAGCCTGCATGAACAGAAGGAGGGGAGCAAAGGCTGGAACACAGACTTCTAATGCAAATTCAATAAAGTATTTTGAGATGGAGACAGGACCTTGGAATCTATTTTTCTTACCTTGAATGCTTCACCAGGCCGCTCTTCTTTGGTGGCTTCTTTGTGGCCCGTGGGTGCCCACCTGTCCCACTGATGTCCAGCATCACCTCCTCTATGCTGCTTCCACCCCCCTCTCACCCTGTAGTGAGCATTGTCATTAGAAAATGAAAATCTGTGATTTCATGGGGAACCGTGTCCAGCTGCTCAAGCCCACCAAGTTTCCATTTTTAGCTTTTCCCCTACTTAAAAATAAACAGCATCGGGTCACACTTGCCAAGCCTTTGTCGCAGTCTCCAGCAGCCGTTCCTCCGGCCATCTGCTCCCCCAGATGCTTAGCTGGCCCCCCTCCCACATCAGCTCCTCTGTGGACAGTCAAGGGGCCGAGCTCAGCGTCCTTCAGCTCTGCAACACCTCCTGCCCACACCCCACTTGTGTGCTCGGCCTCACTGGATCCCACATGCTGCAGCCTGAACCCCAGGCACCAGCTTGCTGGCCCAGACCATCTTAGTATTTCCAGGGACAGGATGTTGGCTGGAAAAGGCAGGGGGCGTTTCTATGGAGCCCTGAGTCAGCATCTCACAGCAGGAAGTGAAAACTAGTTTGACAGAAGTTGGTTGAATTCTGAGATTTACTTGGTTGCTACTCTCCTCACCTTGGAAGCAGGTGTGCTAGAGAAGCCTCAGTAGCTGCTGTTATGTGCCCACCTTCATCAATCCCTTTGGTCTGAAACAGTGTTCTCGGATGACTGAGCAAAGGCCTACCCCAGGCCTGAGCTTCCTGGTGTTCTGAGACACTTGTGTAATGAAGGCAAGTCCTGTACCTTCACTGAACGGGGAGGGTGGGTTATACTGACATGAAAACAAACTGCAGTAGTCTGCTTCTCTGCCGTGTCTAAGGTACCTGCATGAGACACAGCAGTTCTTGCTAACTTGCTCTATCTCCCTTCCGTTCCACACTCTGAACTTCAGAGGTGTGTGCTGAGGAGGCTAGGATCCATAGCTGTTGGATCTGCTCACTGACTCTCAGGGTTGGTGGAGTAGTTGTTTAGAGAACCTGACAACTTTCCAAACATGTCCTGGGGACAGCACCACTCCCAGATACTTGCTTCCAGCATATTGGAATGCCATAGCCCTTTCTGTCATCTGGGGATTGGCCACAACCACACCAGAACTCTTTTTGCCCTGATAAATTTATGTTAATGACATTCAAATTCTGTTTGTCAGTCATACTGTTATTATCTGATCAAGTTGGAGACTGGACTCTCATTGTCATAATTTATGTCTCCTTGTATGTTGACATTCCCCTGTCTCATTTATCCTCTGTATGAGTTCTCTTCTTCAGGCTGTTTTTAAGCATATGAGATAGGAGGGTGGGTCACTGAGCTGAGGACATGACTCTATTTACATCAGATAGCTTGCATCCTAGATACAAGATACCACAGGAGTGGGATAGAGTGTCAGAAAGTACGAAGGAAATGGGTTTAAATAAGGACTTAGAACATTCCACTTATTGATACAGCTATCTGGACCAAGGGAATATACTCTGTTTTTCCTCTTGGGACATCTAAGAACAGTCTTAATTAAAACAAAACAAAACAAAACTTATAAACCAGTGACTGAGACCCAGGTTCCAGCATAGAAAGACCCCTAACGTCAACTTCCACCTCTATCCATGGACAATAACCCTCATTATCTGCACTTTTGATTCCATAGTTTGAGTTACTTGCATCAACTGTGGTCTGAAAGTACTACATGGAAAATTCTAGGACATAAAAAAAACCCACACATATAAGTTTAGATTGTTCAAAGCTCCAAGTAGCCTGGAGAACATTTGATCCTGAGCCTACTTCTGTCTCCACTGCGCTGTGACCCTTCTCTCTTTCCAGTGTGTCCATGCTGTATGAACTATCCACCCTCTTGTGACTCTGTACCCCTCTTGGTTATCAGGCTGATTGCTAGGCATTTGTGTTCAAGTAGCCCTTGTGTCATAGGCAGGGACAACATCTTTGTGTTCACATAGTCCTCGGGGGCGAGCCAGGCCTGACTCTTCACCCTCCCTCATAGGGACGCTCAGCTCACTGTAGTCTGGCTTTCCTGTTCAGGGTAACAGCACCTCAGCCGGCTGAGCAACGCTCGGAAGCTTAACCAGTCAACATCTCTCTGTTGATTTTTTTTAAATGAATTTAGTCACTTCTCATAAAAGAAGATCCCCCTTAGCTTCACTGGCTCTTACACTGATAAAGGAGAAGGAGGAAGGGGTCTTTCAACTCCCTCCTAGGTGTCAGGTTCAGGGTGGAGGGCAGGATGACTGGCTTGGCTCCCTGGATCCTGGGAAGTCAAATTTGTCACTGTGGCCTCTGTACTTGCAGGGAGTTATTTGGACACATCCACACCAATCCAGACAGCTCATGCTTTCTTGATTCATTATTCAGAGTTCTTCATCCTCATCTCCTCGCCAGCCACCTCCCTAGCTGTTGCCAGCTGAGTCAGTTCTGCTCCTAGAACATCTTCTTCTGCTTTAAGATGCAGAAACCACAGTGGACAGGCATTCTCGGAAGTGAGCAGCTGGGTGATGAGCGCTCCCTTCTCCAGGTCCTTTCCCCCCTTGCCTGACAACACCCCTGCTCCTGCTCATGGCCTCTGGGGGCAGTGAGAGTGACTAGGTGTCACTGTGTCTGGGACCTCTGGGCTGGAGAGCTTTCTAGGCCACATCCAGACACTGTTTCCCAAGTGGCTTATTCATGCAAAGCCCACACTGGTGTAAGGTGGCCATAAAACCCTCTGTAAAGTAGTGTAGGAAGAGAGAATGGGGTTGAAGGGTCCAGGAATATAAAAATATAAAGTTATAAACTTAAGGAATGGAAACTGACAGCCATCAGCATGGCTAGCAAAACAAGGATCAACCTTTAACTGGGCCCCTCCGTGTTTTGTGATGGGCAGCTCTGTCAACAACCCAAACGTTAGTTTTCCTTTACTAAAGATTGCCCTCTGCAGCCCTGGGCTTAGCTATTCTTCCATAACCCCCTACCACTCACTACGGAAACCAAAGTTAACTTTTAATGAGTTCTCTGTGACAACCTGCCTTGCATTGTTTCGTATTCCCCCCACTATGGGAGCCCAGCTGTGTCAGGGGAAGTTGCAGGTTTGGACGAACATCAATTAACTGAGTCAAGAAGGGCTGCAGGGATATAAAAATATTGTTTAGCTGAAACCCCCTAAAACCTTGTTAATGGAAAACTGTAAAAACCTAAAACAATTTGTCTCTAAACGTTTAACTTCAAAACTGTAAAAATTCCTTTGTCTATGTCTCATGCTTACCCATTACTTTAAAAAGAAGCTGTAGCCCCCCTCCAGCTGCCACAGCCTCAGAATTCCAACATTGGCTGTGGTCTCAGCTAGCTGATAAGCTTTTGTGCCCTGCGGTGTTTATTTTATTTAATTTTTTAATATTTTAATTTTTCTGGAATAAAGTTTGCTTCTGGTTTAATAGACTTTGGCGGTCTGTCCCCCATTCTTGCGAGACAGTGTCAGGGAGACACCCCTCTGCAGTGAGATGTGCGCTTCTGGAATAACCCTGAGCTTGCAGTAGAGAGAAGGACCAGACTGGGGCTTGATTTCTCTAGATTGAGGGGACCCTGAGGAAATTCACCTTCCAGGCTTGTCTCTGCCTGTGTGACTCACACAGGCTGCGGCCATGGAGCCCTTGAAATCACAGCACAGCTGAAGCTGATGGCCTCGGAGATCTGTAGGTTTTCAGAGAGCTGTTAGATCTACTGGCCGTCCATTGCCTCTCCTTGATTCCGTGAAAGTGTTTGTCAGACACCCCGGGCTGTGTGTAGCTGCTGTGGTACTGCCCCTGGTTCTACACTGAACTCACAGATGTGTTTATGGGGCTCTCACACCTCCCGTCATGGTTGGGTGGCCTTTGGGAGGGCCAAGCACAATGTAAGGGATGAGGTACAAAGAGGAACTACCAGAGAGGCATGAAACCAGGACCCAGGAGGGATAATAGAACAGCTGTGCTCACTGGAAGGGTCCTTCTATCCACCATCCTCCAGGAACTGTGGTCAGCGCCTTCTCAGCTGCTGCTGTGTGCTGTTGAGAAACTACAGAAGTTCCTTGCTGTGGTGACAAAATGCCTGAGACAGGCGACTTGGAGAAGGAAGGGCTTGTTTCAGGCGTACGGTTTGAGGATGCTGTGCATCAAGCCGTAAAAGTCACCGTGGCAGGAACGTGAGGCAGCCGGTCACACTGCATTCACAGCCAGGAAGCAGAGGGGAATGAATGCCTGCCTGCCGGGGCTCAGCTCACTCTCTCTTACACAGTCTAGGGCTCGTGTTTATGGTTCTTCTTACTCAGTTGACCCAGTCTAGAAACTTCTTCACAGACCTTCCAGAGGTTTGTTTCTGTGGTGATTTTAAAGTCCATCGAGTTGAGGCTCACAGTGTGTCTCCCATGCACCCACAGTGTTACTCCTCATATCAAATCAGGTTTCAGGGGAGCTGGCTGATGTCCTAGGGTCCAGTCCACCAATCTAGGAGGTCACCGTGATCTTGACCTCTGGTCACTTTGGTCTTGGCATGGAGTTATAGTGTGGGGAATGATTTAAAGTGATTTTTATCTATGGATTTACAGGCAGAAAACACACAACCATGTCTCACCTGGTGGGTAAGAGGGCTGCTACAGCCTAATCAGCTTTAGAACTTAAGTTGCCAAGGCCAGAGGGAGGCCGGGTGTGGAAGAAGTAACATTGCTGGAATGTTTTCAGTTCTTAGGGTAGAATGGCTATGTCGTAGGCCAGAGGTTCTGAGAACTCTCCACACGGGCATGGCTCCACGTTCAGGAGGAAGAGTCTGGCCCTGGCAACAGAGGATATAGTGCTAGTTTTATACCAACAGAAGAGGGAGACACAACTGAGAAAATGCCCCCACAAGGTTGGCCCGTGGGGCATTTTCTCAATTGGTGGTTGATGTGAGAAGGCCTAGCTCACTGTGGGTGATGCCACCCCTAGGCTGGTGGTCCTGGGTGCTGTATCAAAACACCCTGGTGAGCAAGCCATGAGGAGCAAGCCAGTCAGTAGCGCTCCTCCTTGGCCTCTGCATCAGGCTGCTGCCTTAGTCCTGCCCTGACGTCCCTGGAGGATGGACATGTGACTTGTAAGGTGACACAGACCCTTTCTCCCCCAGGTTGTTGTCAGTCATGGTGTTTTATGACAGCAGTAGAAATACCAAGGCAGAAGTAAACCTTAGCTTAGTTCTCTTGACCTCTCAGTGAAACGCGTCTGCATTCCCCTCACAGACCCGGTACCTCTCCCCGCAAGCTCGCCGTCGGCTGCACGCTCTGCTGGCCTCCTGCTCCACCTCTATGCTGATCCTGTTCAACCTGGTGTTTCTCGGGGGGATTCACGTTGGACAAATCTACTGGTACAGGATCTTCCTGCAAGGTGAGTGCGGCTCTGCTGCTGCCAGTTGCCTCCTTTGTAGTGAGGTGCTGTGGTTGACTCGGGAGTCTTGGGAGAACCGTGCACGTGACATGTGACCCGCCAGGTGTCAGCTGGGAACAGCTTCTGCTCCACGTGTTACCTGTTCTCAGGCACCTCATATCTGCTGCCCATGATGCTTGACATCCAAATGTGGGACCCCCAGCTCTCCTGCACCCTCCATGCCCTTCCGCATTAAGTCTAGCCTTATTCCACTCATGCTCTGAGTTTCTGCCAGCAACGCTCCTGGACATCCCCTTGTGCTGTCCTGGAGCTGTGAGCCTGGGTCTGGTGTCCAGCTCTGGACCTGGACATCTGTCTCTGAACCTCGTCACCCAATTGTTCTGAAAAGGAACAATATACATGTTGGCTTATGTGTGTGTAGGCACATGTGTGCCATAGTGCACAAGAAGTCAGAGGACAACTTTGTGGAGTTGTTTCTCTCCTTCTACCTTTTCATGGCCCAAGGATCAAACTCAGGTCTCCAGGCTTGCCCCGCAAGCACCTTCACCCACTGAGCCACCTCGTTGGCCCCAGTGCTGAGGTAATCTTTTGTTTCATGAACACTGAGTGGGTTACCTCAGCACCCAAGCAAAGCCACATCTGCAGCAGGTGGAATGCTAGTGTGGGGCAGTTGTGAAAACTTTACAGTAACGGCAGGCCATCGTTCTCTCTGGTCACCACTGGGACTTCTGAAAGGTGAGAATAGAATAGCTCTGAGTGTAGCACCGTAGCCAGCTTACTGTGCTTCCAAAGAAAGGATCCACTGTATCGACTGTTCTACTTCCCCCCACCTGTGCTTGGGTTTGGGGAGTCCTGGCCGAGCAGTGGTGGTGGGACTGGACGTGGCGGCTGGCCTGTCGTCTCTGCATCGGGTCCCCAAGGAGCCAGAGATATTTTGGGTGCATCTTTCTTTTAACAGCAGAAACATTAACCTGATGCAGCTGGTGTGCCTGATATCAGTCATGAAGCAGATAGACTGTGTGGCTCTGTGGGCTCACGAGGTCCCATCTGCCTGTAAGCTTGCCACTGTAAAAGCCCCTCTTTGATGTACTTTCTGGGACATTCAGCTCATGGCTCCTGCAGAACCTGGAACACTGAGGAGCACAGAGATGATGGGGTGGGGTTGGGATGGGACTTTAGACCTCTTGTCACCTAATGAGAAGGCTCTGGTTTCCACTTCAGTAAATCACATCTATCAGGTGTTTGCTGTTTACAAAACACTGTGAACACAAGGATGAGGAAGGAAGCCTATTACTGGGGGTGGTGACTCCACCCAAAATCCTAGCACTCAGGAGGTTGAGGAAGAATGTTCTAGAGTCTGAGGCCAGCCTGAGCCACATAGTGAGACCCTGTATTCATCCCATGAAGAGGTGGAGGAAATGAAAGAAACACAGATAAATACAGAAGCCAAATACAAATGTTCTCCACGGGACACTTGATTGGGGTAACCACTGTGCAGATGTCTGAGGGAACTGCCGGAAGCCGTTAAAGCAGAGGGGCTGACTTTCCTCAGGAGTGGTGTTTAAGCTAAGCACCAAACAAGGATTTACCAATGTGCAAGAAGGTAACTAATGTTGGCTGCCATAGCAGAGACTCCAAATCTTGGTGGATGTTCACTGTACATGTTTATTACTCAGGGCTGAGGAGACGGCTCAGCAGGTAGGAGTCAAACCCTCAGCACCCATATAAAAGCTTGTGTGACCACACGTGTGCCTGTGACTCCAGGGCTGTGCTGTGGGCAGGCAGGGGTGGTGGTGTAGGGGTAAGGTGGGAGGCTGGAGATAAGAGGGTTGCTGGGGCTGGCCGGCTGCAGGCCTAGCCCAGCTTCAGAGTTAGTGAGAGACCCCATTTCGTAGGAGTGGGGCAGAGAGTGGTAAGATGCCTGGCGCTATCCCCTGCTCTCTGAATGAAAACAGAACATCCACACACTCACATATACACATGTGCCCACCCCACCCCCCTACACATAGTTTTATTCCTCTCATAGTTTATGGCAAACCCAGTCACTTTTTCTAAGCTGTAATTCTAGGAGTTAGAACATTTGATGATGGTCCACTGTCTTGTCTTAGCATCAGGGAAAAAAAGAAAACATGAGGCCAGTGCACCAGATACTAAATACCTTAGTGACATGTGACATTTCTGTTCACGTCCCATTGGCCGGAACCAGTTATGTTATACTCCCGAGGGCCAGTCTGGAGCTGTGGGACGCAGGCAGGTATGGCATGTATCAGTTGTATATGTCACATGCTCACCGAGATGGAGGTGGAAAGTTTGAGTTGGATTTGAGGAAGAGGAAGGGCCAGTGATTAATATGTGAAAGTCAAGTGCATGGAGCTGGCAGTCAAGGCTGTGGGAGTGGACTCAGAGCCAGGAGCTGCCTGGAGTAAGACCTGGGGACAGACCTGGGGCATGTTGGCCCTGAAGAGGGCAGAACACCATCTACAGCTCTTGATGCTCCAGGTGGCAGGAGGCTCCCTGCACTGCTTGCCTGGCACCCTGCAGATCTGTCAGTATGTGGGGCCAGCACGTTGTGTGTCCTTCTGTGGTGTGTGGTAGCACACAGTGTTTCTGTCCTCTTTGGACTCAGAGACTCTGATTCTTCACACAAGACTGTGAAATCATTTCCCTTCAGGGTTCCGAAGCCAGGGGCTCTCAAGACAAACCCATCTGTTTCATGGGCTGCTGGCGTCAAGGAACGTCTGCTGGGATTTTGTCAGTTGCCTCTTTTGTCATTTTCTTGGGGGTCTTTGCCCTGAATTCCCGAGTTAGGTCTCTCATGGAGGGAAGTGAGCCAGATGGTGCCACATCTCCCATCCTGTTAGCCTGGCTGTCTTACAATTTAGATCAACCTGATAGAGACGGTTGTTATAAATATTCATGCTTAGGTACAAGAAATAATTAATGAGTTAGTAGTATGCATCCTCAGGTCTTCCTGGAAGTGTTAATAGATCAGCATTCTAAAACTGAGAAGGAAAATCTGAATTCTGAAATCACCTGGCCCCCAAGGACCCCAGAAGGGCCCATTGCCCTGTGCATGTAGCTGCTGATGGACGTGTCAGAGCTTTGGCAGCCTGACTGGCTCTGACCTCTGACCTCCTGTTGCTCTAAGAGTCATCTCCGCACATGGAGGACATGATGAAGATATGAGGGGACCTGTCTCCAGGGAGTGGAGCATACTCAAGCTTAGCACCTAGACTTCAGGGTTTAATAGAAATCTCCTCCCTCTGTGCTGTGATGGACAGGGATTATTGAGGATTTTCAAATGCCATCATCTTAGTTACTTTTCTGTTGTGATAAAATGGCAGACAAGAGCAACTTAAAGGAGAAAGGGCCTTCCTGACTCATGGTTTGAGGGAACAAGTGCAGTCCATTATGATGGGAAGTCGTAGAGGCAGGAACTTGAGGCAGCTGGTCACATCTGTAGTCAAGAAGCAGAGAGAGATGAGTGCTTGTATTTATGAAGTCCAGGACCCCAGCCCATTGGAATGGTGCCACCCTCCGGTAGGATGGGTCTTCCCCAATTAGCATAATTACCATGGTTCTTCCCAGGCATGCCAGAGGCCTAACCTATTCTAAATAATCTACACAAGTTGCTTGTGTATGCTTGAAGGCTTGCCTCCCAGCTGATCCCAGATCCTGTCCAGTTGATAATATACAGTGACCATCACACTGTTGTGTGACTTGTCCTGGGAGACACGAACAAATGTCTCTTTGCCTTAGACAGGCTGAAGAAATAATTCCACGCAGGTCTAGCTTAGCGAACCAGCGAGTCCAATGTGGTTCCTTATGGTGTGAGGTTACTTGAGTATGGGAGACTCACAGGCAGCTGGTCACTGGCGTTCCCTGCTCAACTTGTAGGCAGCTACAAAGAAGTGTCTCTTCCCACGATCAACTGCCACCGCTCATATCATCTTGGGGAGGGGCTTAGTGACTCTTAGCCTTCTGAGTTCCCAAGTCTTGTAAGTCTCTGACTCTGGAGTCATAGGACCTTCCCTCTAGGAGGGAGAGTTGCAGCTGGCAGTTAGCTACATAACTAATCAGAAATTAATGCACACAGATACAAGCTCGCTAATTCTGCAGGGATACAGAAACTGCAAGTGCACAGTACTGAATCTAAGAGATGGGTGCACCCAGATGCATGCTCACTAGTTTTTACTGACTATGAGTGCATGCATAATAAACACTCACTAATTCTCTGGGAGTTCTTTCTCACACCAGCGATGTTCCAAGTATCTCATGGGGTTGTGTGGAAGACTGACCCCAAAGTCAGAATCTCCCATCTCCAGTGCAATAAACTCAGCTACAGTTGGCTTTGCTTTAAGCTGCCAAGTCCATCCTAGAGTTTCCATTGCAGCCTTCGTCCTGGACCCTGGGCAGGAGAGGAGGCTTCGGGACTGGATCACCTTTTCATACTGTGCACCTCCCTCACCCTAATGAAGAATGGAAGGCAGACATGCCCAATAAAAAACCTGGGGCTCCAGGGTGCATCCGACACATAATATTTTTAACAGCAAGGCTCACCTCTGTTGCTGAGATAATTCAGCAGAGAGTAAGGAATCTGTGTCTTCCCTCTTCAGACTACTTAGTTTTATGGCTCTAAGAGGAATGTGGCTGGGGTTTGGGCCACCTGCTTACTCTAGGATGAGCTACCCTGGGTCATGCTCCACAGAGACGAGTATGAATGCTGCTTATGTCCCCTTTGTCTCCAAAAGCTTAATGATGGAGACGCTCCAGCCACCACATTGATGTATGATTGATCTCTTCAAAGGCGGTTGTTGAGTTCTGCTCCATAAAGATATCAATGACACATAATGTGTGACTTTTCCTGAGGAGGTGTGGCACCTGTCCATACCAGATAAGGTACTCACAGACTCCAAAACCTCTCGTGGTGAATCGATGAGTTTATTGGGGTTACTTACGTGAGCACAGGTGACTAGGGCAGCTGCACTGCTAGTCACACAATTCACACATGAATGGACCTGCACCCAGAGCCCACCAACATTACCCTCACTCCTTGGCACACACATGCAGGTGTGCATGCACATATGTCTGCACTTCACACACACACACACACACACACACACACACAATTCACCACAATACACACATGCCTGCATGCAGACCACCCCAACACTCTCCTATCTGACTCCTTGCACAGCTGTATGTGTGTGCCATGTACACATGTGTACCACACACACACTTGTGCACACAGGTATACACACACACACACACACATGTACACACACACAAGTTTATCTTTCTTCTTCCTTATCACCCCACCACCCCATGTATTTTGGCAAACCGTGCCTAAACATTTAACTCCATGAGAAGCCCCTTGCCCCAGAGAACCTGGTTCCTTTCCTTCTGGATTCCAGTGAAGGATGAGAGAGTGATGCTGTTATGCAAGTCAGAACCCCAACACTCCCCAAATTTTCTTGCTATTTCTAGCTAAAAGAGGAGAGAATGTATTTTGTCCCTGATTACCAGATTGTCCAGACAGTTTATTCTTCTCCTGATGCAAATGCTTCTAGACAGGGATTTTATTTAAAGGTGGGCTGGAGTGTGGCACTGGAGATCCAAGAGGTCTGTGGTGAAGTGAAACTCAGCCCTTCACATCTCCTCACGTTCTTAGGAATGAAAACTTATTGTGCGTGAGCGAAGATAGAGGGCAGATGTCAGTGCCTCCCGGGCTGCGTTTGTGAGGACTTACTTCAGTCTAACTTCACTGGACCTCACCTTCAAGTGGCTTTTTCATGCCTCTCGCTGCTTCTGACTCCTCAGATCTCATAGACTATTGAGGGTTGATGAGCTGGTGTCTCCTGACCAGGGACGTTGACTCATAGACTCTGGAGTGTTTACCTACGGTTAGACGTGGGTCCATGGTGGCTACACTTGGCATCTGCCCTAGATCCCTTTCTGTTGCTGTGACAAAACACGCAACAAAAGCAACTTATGGGAAGAAATGATTTGTTTCGGCTCACAGTTCCAGATTACAGTTCACCATTGAGGAGAAATCAAGGTAGGAACTCAAGCAGGTAGTCAGATCACATCTACCATCAAGAGCAGAGAGACAAATGGATCCCTGTTGCTTGCTTTCACCTAACCTTCTCCTGTCTGATATAGTCCAGGACCCCCTGAGTGTGCCTTCGCACCTCAGTTAATAATCAAGACAAGCCCCACAAGCACACCCGTAGGCCACCCTGCTCCAGACAGCTCCTCAGCAAGACACTTGGCACAGCTAGAATTAACCATCAAAGCATCTGAATTTAAGGCTGAGAAGTGTTGGCTTCTTCTCTCTGTGCTGCTTCATCACCCAGATACCTAGGTTTCCACAGGAGTGTTTCAGGCCATGTCACCAGGCACATACGCTGAGAAGTGAGAGCTGGGGCAGCGGTGTACCTGGAGGTTCACTAGCGTCGAGGGAAATTCTATAGTGGCTAGGAAAGATGTTCAACCAGGGTGCATGGAAATACTCTTCTGCAAGCTTGTGTGAACCCCATTCCTGCCAACCAGGAATTCTGTGAAAGATGGGAATGTTGTAAAGTGTCTGCAAATAGAACTCCTAGCATAGATATCACTGATCAAGTAAAAATGAGGTGATTTTGTGTCTTTGCTGATAATTAAACCTAAAGATTTAGAACCCTTTCGTTCTCACTGACCACTTCTTACCATCCTCACCATCTTGTCCAGTCATTCATATTCAGGTGCTGTTCAGTGTCTCAGGGTATTGTTCCAGTTCTCCAGAGGGGTCAATACCTTGCTATAAGATAAGGTGGCGGAAGGGCTTGATTTTCCTATGCAAATTGAGACAAAAAACTGGTAGCAAGATTACTTTTTAGGAAAAGGTGTGTGTTCGTGTGCATGTGTGTACATACGTGTGTGTGTGTGTGTTGTGTGTCTTAGTTGAAGATAAGGAAACCAAGTCTTCAGCATTATCCATACTCCTTATTCTGTGTGGGGAACCTTGCAAATATTCTGTGGTGTATATAACCTAGTTTGAAAGTGGCTGCCACAGACTGAGCTGGGCTTTGTGCCTACTTCACTGTCTTTATCCTAGCCTCAAAGAAAAGAAGTATTGATCTAGATTGGGCAGCATTTGGGGGTAGCATTTATCAGTCAGCTACTGCAGTGTAACAAGTCACCCCAGATTTTAATTGCTTGAGCAAACAACTGCTCAGCTCACCAGTCTCTGCACCAAGGGACAGCTGGCTGGTCTAGTGCCACCTCTTGAATATATCTGTGGTTCGTCTTGGTTTAGATTTATTGGTCAAGGAAAACTGACAAAGATCCTGGGGAGATCTTGTCTGTTGTGGTGATCCATGTTAGGCTAAAGAGAAGCAGCTGTCTTGGAAAATGGCTCAGTGGGGAGCACCTTCTGAGCATGTGCAAGGCCGGAGTTTATTTCATTCCTAGTACTAAACAAGTGAAACCCAAACCAAACCAAGACAAACTCACACTAGCCAGGTACGGTGGCCACAGTCATCCCAACACCCTTGGAGAAAAAGCATGAATATTACCCTAAGTCTGAGGCCAGCCTGGGCTACATAGGAGATTCAAGGGCAGCCTGGGCTATACAGTGAGGCTTTCTCTTAGAAAAGTGAAAAAAACAAACACTGTAAATGTGAGAATGGCAGTAGGTGAGGAGGGTGGGCGGGTCCCTCAGCCCATCTGGGAGGCAGAGCTGGCATCTCCGAGGGACGCCTGGTGGGCTGGAGTGCCTGTGGCTTGTGTGCAGGAGAAGCCCTGGATAATCCCAAGCAACAAGCAACACCAAGGAAGCCTGAAGGTATCAAGCCTCTGCCTCCTTACTCACAGTGTCTTCCACATCTCCCTCTAAGCCGGGATGTTGATTGCACAGGGGACAGCAGATCACAATGATGGGAAAGAACAAGTCACCCTGTGCCAGGCTGGCAGGGGGAGGGGGAGGCACTGCCACGCACGGAGCAGCGTCCAGCCAGCAGGAGCCTCAGAGCCTCAGGAGCTCAACTGCCGCAGCAGCCCCTGTGCCTTGGGCTCCCTTTGCCCTCTGACCACAGTAACGGCCCAGCTGCTGCCCTCTCCAGCACAGAGGTGGAGGCAGTTGCTAATTTTAGACATTGAGTATGTCTCCAGGCAGCACAACTCACAATTTAAAAAACGTTTTTTCATTTTTTTCTGATTATATGTTCATGTGACCCCGAATAACAGAAGAAGGGGGGAAAGAAAACCCTCACCTGCTGTCAGTAAAATAAAAGGAAAAATATAATCCTTTATCTTAAAATCCATTTTTTTTATGTCCTAGGGCCATGTCCTTTTGCTGTGGGAAATCTGGGGGACTAGGTGTTAATATTCTTCTACCTGCCCTCCCCTTGCTGCCTTCCTGCATCCTGATCTAGAAGCCTTTTCTTAAGGAAAAACTCCGCCCCTTTCTCTCTCTCTCCCTCCACTCCCACGAGGTGTGCACCCCTCCACCCTTCTCTCTTTCCCTCTCTCTTTCTCTCTTCTTTCCTATCTTCTCTTTGTCTCTCTATCATAATAAACTATTTCCGCACAGATGTAGCATCTGGGCTGTGGATGTCCACCTGCCGCCCCACCACAATGCCCGTATGGAGTGGGCCATGCACCAGCCCGCAACTGCATCTGCCCAGCATGCCAGCAAGTTTCCCAGCACGTGCAGGATACCTCCGGGGTCCCCAAGTAATATATCATAACATTAGGGCCTTGTCCTTGGGGAAGCCTGTCACCGGTGCCGTTTAGAGGCAGTACTGAGGGACAAGCCAGAGGACTTAGAGATGTGTCTGGGCTGCTCTGGGGCCAGGACACCCAGTGAGAGACCAAGAGATGCAGTTTTTCTGTGCTAGCCTGGTCTCACTCCTGCTTGGTGTGTGTATTTTGGGCAGGTGGGCCACTGTTCTTTGTTTGGTAAGGTCTCAGGTGGGAGTCACCTACAGCCATGCGGGGGAGTGGGGGTGGGGGTGGGGGCAGGGAGGGGCCTTTGCATTCTGAAGGTTGTCAGACCTTAGTGATGCTGCAGCCAGACTGTCACAATCTGGGGTCTGAATTTGGGGCACCTACTTGGTTCTTTAAGAAAATGTTTCTGAGGGGAGAGGTGGGCCCAAGAGACAGAGCAAAGGTAGAAACCCTGGAGCCCTGGGCTAGGAGACGTGACCCGTCATGGGTCATTTACATAGAGCCCACCTTATGTCTGTCTTCTTCCTGGATTATAGATTCAGGCCTTTCTGGAACATGTTCTTTCTCTCTCTCTCTCTCTCTCTCTGCCCTGATCCTCTGTAACAAAACTGAGCCTGGGCATCTTCTGGTCACAGAGACCTGTCTTCAGAGCCCTGCTTTTTCTCAGTTTGTTTTTTTTTATTCAGCAAGAAGAAACCAGTAAATTTAAACTTAACGGAAATATTCACGGTCCTGTTTTAAAATTCCGTGTGTGTTCACGTCACCCTATAACTCCGTTTTCTCATGTTTAAAGCCGGTGTCTTGACTGCTCCTCTCACCTCCGTGGCTGTGCCCAACGGGATTGCGGGAGCCTTGGGTCACGCCTCCTGCATCGCTGCACAAGATGCTGTTATCAGTGGGAATGTCACTAAAAGAGATAAAAGTGCACTGTGAAGAATGAGAAATGTGGGGAGCCTGTCAGCTTACCTGAGACAGGAGAGAGGGGCCAGTGGCCAGGGGAGTCTGGCGTGAGGCTAAGACCCTGAATAGAGAAAAGTGATGGAAGTGGAGGGGTCCCTAAAGCTCTTGCTGTCTGTTTCATAGGGCTAGAGGTCATAGTGATCACGATCCAACTGACAAAAATGTGCTGCAGTGTTGGGGACATAGCACTCTGGGGACAAAAAGGTGAGTGGCCGGGGTAGATGCCATAAGCTGATTGTCACAGGAAACAGAACATCTACTTACCCCGCTTTACCGTTCCCCCTTACCGTCTGGATAAGAGTCTTCAGAGAGGAAGTGGCATCAGAGGTAGACTTTTAAAGGGTGGGTGAGGACCAGAACCAGGGATTGGGGCACAGCCACAAATGCAGGGAGACATAATTGCTCATTCAGGAGCTGGCAGCTTCTGGGGTTGGATGGGAGACAATGTGAGATGAGGCAGGTGAATAGCGAGATGTGCTGAAGGGCCCCAGGAGTAAGAGCACCGGTTAATGAAGGGCCCAGTGCCATGCTGAGGACCTGGACCACGTCGTCAGTTCACTGGGGTTTCTCATGTTGGAGCAAGTATCTATCTGGATAGCAAGGGAATCTATACCAGAGGCAGGGGGGTCAGTAGGACGGGGGGGGGGGGAGATTGGGGTCCTGCACGATGGCTGCCGGGTAACAAGGACTGGGAAGCTGGAGGGGGTTCAGGGGGTCAGCCGCCAGGTCTTCACAGTGTGTGCAGTTTAGTGGTTTGGGTAACTCATCTGGACAAAAATATTCCAGGTTTGCTTATTGATGTTAGTAGCTTGCCTTAGATCAGTTTCTGGATTTTGGAAAAATAGTAGATTTTCACGCTGTTTCCTGACCTTTGACTCTGGAGACTGAGGGGGCATGCAAGTCCAAGGACTGGTCCTTTGTAGCTGCAGGCAGCTTTGCTCAGTCAACTGCCCGAACATGTGCTTTTCTGGGTTCATTTCTCTTCATAGACATTTCCAGGTATGTTCAGATTCATTTATCTTTCCTTCTAAAAGCTTGACATGCATGTGGTTTTCTTCTCTTCCACTTCGTTCTTAGTATTTTAAGTCTGTGTGTGTCCGTATTTACCCCGATTCCTTCCTCAGTGCTGAGTCTTAATGTCTCTCTCTTTGTATCTCTTCTGCATGCTGCCCATTATCTGGAGACCCTGTGGTGAATGTTTTCTGAGACCTTGCCTGGTGGTACCGCTGTCCTCTAGGCAGCCTGTGCTTGCATTTCCTGGATACATGGGACTAGCTATGGTTACATCTCCTCAAGGAGGATCAGGTCCCTCCCTGTCACCTCCAGATGAGAGGAGCCTGGTTTACTTCCTGTCCACCTGGAGTGATGATCTTGCCCCCGGGCCTTAGCTTTTGTTACTCACATATCTCAATACTTGAGGAATCCCCGGACCCCGCGACTCTACCCCAAAGGTGGCAGCACAGAATAAGAATCTAGTCCAGACAGATGGGCAGACAGACAGATGGGCAGACAGACATCCTTAGGGCAAGGAGGGCTAAGGGCACCTCTTGCTTCTTTGGGGGTCCCACTTTAATTCCTTACTATCTCATTATCTTAGTTACTTTTATTACCAGCTTTCCAGGTTAATAAATATATTTATTTGGCAATTTTCAGGGTTTTTTTTTCTCTCCTACTTAAAGAATTGTTCAAAACAACATTATCAGAAACAGAGATCTTACTTAGAAACAGGAATCTTTCTGTAGAAACCCTAATATTTGCTTGAATCAAACATGCCATTTGGAATGTCCAAGAAGTGGCAGCGTACTTCAAATGTAAATAGGAGTTTCCAGTAAGCACTGTATTCGTGCGCTCTGGAGAGTTGCTGTGTCCTGAGGTGTCCGCTGGGTTCTGGGATCTTCCTTACACTGCCAATGGGAGAGGGTAGTAAAGGGCTTGGGAGGCAGACACATGGAGTTGTTTACCAATGTGAGACCTGGAACACATATGCAGCCTCTCAGACACTCAGATTCTCATCTGTGAATTAAGAAAATACCTAGCTCCTCCCCCAGATTGCCACCATCATGGACATGAGTCACGTGCAACCTATCAAACTGGCTAGGGTAACCAAAGTGCTGGGCAGGTACGCAGGGACAGTGCACGCAGGTGCGCCTGGAATTTATGGATGACACCAGCAGCTCTATCATCCAAAATGTCAAAGGCACCGTCCAGGAGGGTGATGTGCTCACCCTCTTGGAGTCAGAAAGAGAGGTTCAGAGGTTAAGCTGACATTGCTGCTGGTTCCTGGATATCCACCACTTGGCCCATGATGACCTGTAATTATTAAACAAAGCATTTGTATTGTTTGAAAAAAAAAGAAAGAAAATACCTAGCTCATGGGTGATTGTGTAAGTTAAATATGTGTTAGTCTAGGCGCAGCTATCATAATGGCTCATCTTGATTGGCAGCTGACAGAATTTAGGGTCATCTGGGAGATACACTCTGGGTGTGTTTGTGTGGATGTTTCCAGAGAGTATTAACTGAGAAGGAAGACCCACCCTAGACACTGGCTGGGAGCACAGACCAAATAAAAGGGGGCGGGGGAGCAGAGGGCTCATGTCACTGCTTCCTGACTGCAGACACCATGTGACATGTCACTTCCCGCTCATGCCGCCATAATGGACTACAGCTTCTACTGTGCCCCCCAAACAAACCCAAACTTCTGTACATTGTTTTTGCCACAGCAGCAAGAAAAGCAAGGGATACACTCAATACTGATAATATTAGGGGAATATTATTCTGCCTCCAGTTCTTTTTTGTTTCCAAAATATTTGTTACTGATGTCCACATGCAAAAGCACTGGACCTGGACCTGAAACTGCATACCAACGGTAACTCAAAAGGATCAAAGCTTAAATGCAAGGTCTAGATGTATCAAACTCCTAGGAAAAAATAGGCACCATGACTGACCGTTGGACGGTGGTGTCTTAGCCATGGTATCAGAGCACAGACAGCCTAAGAGAAAAGCAGGTCAACTGGACATTTTCAACATTAAAAACTCATGGGGTGCTGAGGCAGGAGGATTGCTGTGAGTTCCAGGCTGGTCTGACCTACTGAGTGAGACCCTGTCTCCAAAACACAACAAGAAATAAATTAAAAAAAAATTTTTTTTTGCTTCAAAGACATCATCAAGGAAATAAAAATATAGTTAGACATGAGGAGGGATTTTGCAACCCATGTGTCAGATAAGAACCTCCATGCTCAGTGGTTCTCAACCTTCCTAATGCTGTTGTGGTGATCTCCAACCATAAAATTATCTTTCTTGTTCTTCATACTGTAATTTTGCTACTGTTATGAATCTTAATGTAAATATCTGTGTTTTCCGATGGTCTTAGATGACCCCTGTAAAAAGGGTAGTTTGACCCCTTCACTAAAGGGGTTGCGACCCCACAGGTTGAGAACTGTTGTTCTAGCTGGAAGCCATAACTCCATTAAAAGTAGATAAAGGCTCTGAGCAGACATTTGTCCAAAGAAGATATGCAGAAGACCCTTAAGCACAGGGAAAAGACCCAACAGGTGAGTCATCAGGAGGCCGCCTAGACCCTCAGTGGGATGCCACGTCACAACCTCTAGGATGATTGTAATAAAAACAAACAAAAAGTCGTAAAGAAGAAGTTTTGCGGAGGACCCCGGGGAAATGGAGCACTCATCTACTGCAGATGAAAATAGAAAATGAGTTTGTCAGGGATTTAAAAATTTAAATACAGAGTTACATAACCCAGCCATCTACTCTCAGGTATGTATCTAAGAAAAATAAATATATGGTTCCATACAAAACCTGGTGCATGCGTGCTCACGGCACCCTTGCGTAGGACCGCCAAAGAGAACCAACCCAGACAGCCGTCAGCCAATGAACGGAAGCAGTGTGTGAAATGGCCCCACAACGTGGCATGTTTTAAAACATTAGGAACTACAAACTTGAAGACATGGTGAGTGAAAGGCGCACAGAGGACCCCCATGGAGTAGTTCCCCTGGTGTGAGCGGCCTGGAGCTGGCAAAGCTGTACAGATGGGGACTGGACCAGTGGTTAACAGTTTGGAGGGTGACGACTAGAGGGTACGTGTTTCCTTTTTGAGGGTGATCCCATAT
The DNA here is from genome assembly GCF_949786415.1 of Peromyscus eremicus. Lineage (NCBI taxonomy): Eukaryota > Metazoa > Chordata > Mammalia > Rodentia > Cricetidae > Peromyscus > Peromyscus eremicus. The sequence continues at coordinate 2,944,416 of NC_081431.1, forward strand.
CCTAAATTAGACTATGGTGACGGTGACACACTTGCTGAATATCCCACAAGCTATGAAGTTATGCCCTCAAAACGCAGAAATTGTGTTTCTCAGAAAGCTGCTGGACATCACTTAAGGGTAAATAATAATTGGTTTGTGTTGTGGGACTTTTCCTGGAGCCAGGTGAGCACATCTATTCAGCTCACATGGGGCACTGGCTACAGAGAAACACACACACACACACACACACACACACACACACACACACACACACACGCCAGTTCCATCCCAGACTGGTTTAGGGAACCAGTGAGCTTACTGGGGTTGCCCACAGGATCATGGGTAACTCAGCTGCCATACTGAAAACCCACCCCAGCACAACAACAACTCACAAAAGCTGCATCGCCGGAACCCTCTGCGTGACTTGCAGGCAATGCTGCACGTAGCTAGAGTTTTCCTCCAGTCCTGCCTGGCCCACGGTCAGGACAAATCTCTCTCACCTGCCAGTCTTGTGGCCGCTCAGACCCAACCGAGTAAACACAGAGATTTATATTGCTTACAAACTGTATGGCCGCAGCAGGCTTCTTGTTATCTAGTTCTTATATCTTAATTTAACCCATTTCTATTAATCTATAAGTTGCCACATGGCTTGTGGCTTACTGGTATTTTACATGTTGCTTGTCATGGCGGCGGCTGGCAGCGTCTCTCCTGACTCAGCCTTCCTATTCTCAGAAATCTCCTCTCTCCTTGTCCCGCCTATACTACCTGCCTGGCTACTGGCCAATCAGTGTTTTATTTATTAACCAATCAGAGCAACACATTTAACATACAGAACATCCCACAGCAGCTACAGAAGAGTCTCCTCCCCAACGGTTTTCCTGCCTGTGTAACATTGCGGGGCAGGGGTTGTGGATTTTATAACCTCCTTGGTTACTGTAAGCTTTCTGAGTCTCCTGAGCTTCCCTCATGGTTCTGCGAGAGAATTTTCAGTTGTGAGGAAATATCTACAGCATAGCCAGACTTGACCCTTCTCTCTGTTCCTCTATGCATTTGTCTAATTGTCCATCTGTCCATCTGCCTTCCACTAACCCTTTAGTTTATCATTTACCCCTCCTCCTTTCTCATGCAATTCTGTTTTTTCCCCATCATTTCTCATTCTGTCAATCAAAAACAATGTTCACAGTAATAATTGATGCTGAAAACCAGGAACCATGCCATTTACTGCTTTTTATTATGCTGTCATTTTTAATGTCCTTGTGCTTCATAACTTAGCATAAGGTGACTTTCCCTGGCTCTCCAGGGGGCATGCTTTTTATCAATCCATCCGGAAACAGATGGATGCCTAGAAGTGAAGACTGTGAGACAGACCCAGACTTGCTGAGGAGGCAGGGATACCTGGACCACATCTCAGCTCTGCTGGGTCCTTAGAATGATGTGTCTAAAACTTCCCAGTTTTTCTTGTTTGCTGTGATGACTCAATGTTAAATATGTCTGACACTCACTGCTGCCTGCAGTCTGAGGCTTCATGCAGTTTGGATGCCTGGTAGCTGTGTTCCTCATTATTTACACGGTGTTGAGTGATCCTGAGGTTGACCTGCTCTAAAGCAGCTTCCATTGTGAGTCTGCCCCCTCTATGTCATTAATCAGTGTGATGTCAGCTGCTCTCTCACCCAGCCTCCAGCACAGTCGTTACCTTGCTCTAAGGTCCATCAGCATCACCTGACAGCTATTTAAAATGTGATCGCTTTGCTCTGACCTGTAAGAGATTCTGATGGAGCAGCTCTGGGATGGCCCCAGGAATCTGTACTGTACAGAGGACTCCAGTGACTCCAATTGTATCACTCGGGGAAACTATCATAGCTGATCTGCTAATGGCCACCTTAGTTAATAGCATGGAAAACTCCCAATTTCCCTTCCTGTGTCCCACAAGTGCCCATTCCTTCAGCCCGGAAGAGCTGACCTACAATATTTTCTATTTATGAGTATGATATGTCTGAGTATAACACACCCTCAAATTCTTGGAGTAGAGCCTATCAGCCTACTGAGAAAAATAATCTGACCAGTTCATCACAATGACCAGCATCTGTGTTTAGACACAGACCATTTAATATCAGAATTCTGCTCTGCATAAGTTGACTGGATTTTTATAGGTTGACAGAGGGGGCGGTTTGGGAAGTGACATGATCAGGGCTGTGGGTGGGGCAAGCAGATGTTACTGCAACAGATGTCTGGCTCCAGAGATGAGCAGCGGGTGGAAAAGCATCCCTCGATCTGCGCCCACCTTAAGACACTGTGTGGAGATCTAACACTTTCCCTGGTGAGGGAAAAACCCTTCAGGGCTAGCATTCTTCACAGTCAGATGCTGCTGTGGAAGCCCTCAGGACCTTTGGGAGTGTGCTAGAAACCACTTCAGGGAGACAGTCTCTGTTCACCGTTCGGAAAAAGACATTATGTTCTCTTTTTCTTTTTCTCCTTTTTAAACTGTGTGTGTGCTTGTGTGTGTGTGTGTGTGTGTGTGTATGTGTGTGTGTGTGTGTATGTATGTATGTGGAACATGTGTGCACATGGGTGTGCGTGCTGTGAAGACCCTAGGCTTAAGTCAGAATCCCTGATTGCTCTTCTACCGTATTCATTGAGACAGGTTCTCTCAGTGAAGACCCGAGCTCACCCATGTGGTAGTCCTGCTAGCTAGCTTGGTCTGGGGCATCCCATCTCTGCCTTCCAGGGCTGGTATTACCTGGGAGTTGCCATGCCCACCTGACATTTGCGTGAGTCCTGGGGATCCGAACTCGGGTCCTACTCTTACCTATCAAGTGCTGAGCCGTCTCCCCAGCTACAAATAAAGTCCCAACTCCAGGCACTTTACCACACAGGAGAACTCGCCTCTGTTGTCTCAGCCCAACCAGCCTCTCCCTTCCCCTGCCTCCTTCTCTTGATCCGAGCCCCCAGTGCCTGGGGTGATAAGCTGATTGCCCTGATTTAATCATTACACATTATATACATCTATCAAAGGCTCATACATGTACCTAATCATGTGCCAGCTAAAAACTGTAGACTACTGTCAGGCATCCTTGTTAATTTGGGAGTTTGAGATCCCAAACACTGACATGCACAGAGAGAGAATACAAGCCCTAGACTAAATTCCAGGTGAACATGGAGTACTGTGGTAGTCCCTCACCCACTTCAGTGTGCTGTGCAGTTTGTAAAACACTGTGATTTTCATTTGACCTGCCAAGCCATCTCTGCAGTGCTACCTTGCCATTACGTCACACCCCTGAGGGAAAACTGACATTTCTCTAGTTGTCTGTCTGGTTTTGCTAATTTACATGAGGCTACTCTGTCAGTCTTCAGGATGTGGACCATGAGCTACCAAATGCTTCTTGAGAAGAGCTGTGTGAACACAGTATTCCCTCATCTGTTTAGTGTGTGTGTGGGGGAGGGAGGTGTGCACATCTGTGTGTGTGTGTGTGTGTGTGTGTGTGTGTGTGTGTAGGGGAGGTGTGCACCTCTGTGGGGGTCACATCTGTATGTATACAAGTGTGGGAGTGTGCCCATCTGTGTGTGCCTGGGGAGGTGTATATGTCTGTGTGTGTGTATGTGTATGTGTGTGCACACATGTATGCATGTGGTCTCTTGGTCTGGGGCTTCTCAGATGCTCTAGGCTGGCTAGCAAGCCCCTAGGATCTGCCGATCCCTGTTTTCCCAGTGATCACAGGCGTGTGTTGCTGCCCCTGGCCTTTTTTACGTGGGCGAATGCTGGAGAAGTGAGTAGCGAGAAGGATTTACCCCACACTCTAGAAGTTTCTTCACATTCGCTCTTAGTTATGTTCTCCCTAGGATTACTAGCCTCTTAGAATCCAAGCTTGTGCTTGAAAATTATTTATTTTTACTTACTTTTTAAAGATTTATTATTTTAAATTGTGTATGTGTGAGCTGATACCCAAGGAGGCCCGAGACATCAGATCCCCCAAGAGCTGGAGTTAGAAATGGTTGTGAGCTGCTACGTGGGTGCTGGGAACCTAACCCAGGTCCCTACAAGCGCAGTTAAGTGCTCTTAATCACCGAGCCATCTCTCCAGCCTCATGACCTCAGTTTTGTGAAAAGTTCTTAGAAGTCTTTTGGCCATTCTAAAAATGTGTGTCAGTTTTTCTTTTCTTCTTGATTTCTAGCATTCTTAAATTTGTGTGTGTGTGTGTGTGTGTGTGTGTGTGTGTGTGTGTAGTGTATATGTGAGAGCATGCTTGTATGTGTGTGCGGGCCTAGCCACACACGTGTGCAGGAGTGGAGACTAGAGTGGCTCTGGGTGTCTTCTCGGTTGCTCCTCACTCCTCACATTAGTTTTGGGATAACTATGGTCTCTCACTAGACCCAGAGTCCACTGGCTGGCTAGACTGGCCTCCAGTGACCTCCTGAAACCTACCTGCCTGTGTCCCACCGGCCCTGCAAGGGTAGGGCTGCGGTGCCTGCTGCCTTGGGGATCGGAGCTGAGGCCTCCCTGCTTGTATGGTGAGCACTTCGCTGACTGGGCCTTCTCCTCAGCCCGTAGATGTTTGTAGAGATTTTGTGTAGCCATTTCTGTGGTGTTATGTGTTGTTGTTTTTTTTTCTGCTCTGTAGCTCTATTAGTTACTTTTCTATTGCTGTGATAAGACACCATGAACAAGGCAGCTTATGGAAGAAAAAGTTAGTTTGAGCTTATTTCAGGGTTAAGAGCCCATCGTGGCAGCAGGCAGCAGGTATGGTAGCCAGAGCAGGGAGGAGAGAGCTCACGTTTCTTACTGCATCAGCGGGGAGAGCAAACTCAAAGTGGATGAGGCTTTTTATCTCAGAGTCCGCTGTCCCTGCACCACCACATACTTCCCCTAAACCTCCCCAGCCACCAACAGGGACCAAAACAATTGCCCAAGACAGTGTCCCCCACCTCCCCTTCTCTAGTGACGTCGGCTGACTTTTTGCCAAGTCCCATTTGTCAATCATTTCCGTCACCGCTGGTATTTTCTCTGCACTGCTTAGGAAGTATGCTCACGGTCACAAAGATCTCGCTCTGTATCTTCTCTGTGAAACTTTGCTTTGTTGATTTTCCTACTTAGATCTCAAATTCATTTAGAATTAATTTTGTAGAATGTTGGGAGGTAAAGATCAAGGTTTGGAGGAGGGGTCATTTTGGACATCAAATTTACCCAGAACCTTCATTTAAAAAACCATTTTTTTTTTCCTGCACAGATGTGCAATGTGTTAGGCCAATACTATCCTTAGTGAGGTTGTATAAGTCTATCACAGTCAAGGTGACCATCTTCCCTCTTTAGAATTGTCATGCTTATTCTTGACCTTGAAACATCTTACCAACTTCTACCAAAAAACAAAAAAAAAAACCAAAAAAAAAACCCAAAAAACATTTCTTTGGCTTCATATTGAAGCTACACTAAATATATATATAAATTTCTTACAGCATTTGGTTTAACCCTGACTTATTTAGAAACAATGGAATATAAAACTATTAATCAGTGGTAATTTTTGATCAGTTATAAGTAAAATCATTTATATACACAATGAAGTACCTGGCTGATGTATTTTAATGTGTTATGGAATGTTCCACTCAAATGGTGTGGTAGTTTGAATATAATTGCCTCCATAATCTCATAGGAGGTGGCACTATTAAGAGGTGTGGCCATGTTAGAGAAAGTATGTTTCTGTGGGGGTGGATTTTGAGGTTTCCTATGCTCAGGATACTGCCCAGTGTCTCAGTCAACTTCCTGGTGCCTGTAAGGACTCTTCAGCTACTCCTCTAGCACCATATCTGTCTGCACACTGCCATGCTCCCCACCATGATGACAATGGACTGAACCTCAGAAACTGTAAGTGAGCCACCTCAATGAAACGTTTTCCTTTATAAGAGTTGCCATGGTTATGGTGTCTCTTCACAGCAGTTGAAACCCTAACTAAGACATATGGAGAGTGACTCACCTCTGTCTTTTGCATGGCATCATCATAACTATGTCAGTGGAAGTTGGTGATATAGAAGTCAGTGGAAGATCATGGTTTTATGTGAGCTGCCTGCCTGAAGACAGTGGCTTCCGTGGGACCCCCTGATTAGCATCACTGTTTTTTTTTTTTCAACAGACAGCTTTGGAGAAAGAGGGAGCATTTTATTCATCTTAATGGACAGACTTTAAATGCAACAGAGTTAATGGGGAGACCATGCACAGCCATCTAGTGGTGGTCAGAGTATTAGAAATTGATATGCCCATGAAGGGAGGTGTGCCACTCTGAAGAATCCTCATACCACGTAGAAATTAATTTGTTTTGATGCTTCAGGGTTGAAAAGTAGATATTTTTTCAGAATTATTGCGAAGTTTGGATGTTTCCTGGCCCATCTTCCCAGGACATGCTTCAGGGTTGAAAAGTAGATATTTTTTTCAGAATTATTGGGAAGTTTGGATGTTTTCTGGCCCATCTTCCCAGGACATGCACTCTATCACATCTTGCAGAAGGTGTAGAGCTGTATACAGATACAGAAAGGCCTTAGGAGAGAGTCCAGCCTACCTCCACCCTGCCACCCCAGTTTGTAGAAGAGTTCACTGAGACTTAGGGGATGCGGTTAATTGTGGCTAGCTAGAGCTAGAGGCCAGGTCTCATTTCAAGAGGCTTGCACTTCCCAAAGTATTCTCAGGGTATAATTCATGAAGAAAATAGCCCTGTGTGCTATTGGAATGAGAATGGCCCCTGTAGGTTCATATATTTGAATGCGTGGTCCTCGGTTGGTGGTGCCATTTGGGAAGGATTGGGAAGGATGACCTTGTTGAAGGAAGTTTGACAGTAGAGGCTGGCTTTGAAGTTTCCAAAGCCCACACCAGTTAGCTCTTTGTGCCTGGTGCTGTGGGTCAGGGTGTAAGCTCTCAGCTGTTGCTCCAGCACTCTGCCTGCCTGCCGGCTCCATGACCCCGCCATGATGGTCATGGACTCTAACTCTGAAGCTGAAGCCCCCAATCAACCCTGTATTTTGTAAGTTGCCTTGGTCATGGTGTCTTAGCACAGCCATAGCAAAGTAACTGAGACAGCGTGGAAGAATGAAACATTCCATTTTAAAAGAATACTTTGGGAAATTGGTTTGGGAACTGCTGCCTAGCAAGTTCTGCTTTGGATGTCTGTAATAAACATTGCCACTTTTGCTATGTACTAAGGACATGTAACTGTGAGTTTATCATTTCCTAAATACTAGAACAATTTGGTATCTGGCCTGGGACAATCTTATGGGAGCCTTCTGTAAGCAAAGCCTAGCAGCTTTGAAAGTGGTAAAGCTGTTTCTTGAAGTTTCATTTCTTGTCCATGACCTCCAGAGTGGTCATCTGGAGACAAGAGTCCCTTGCCATTTACTGTTGTGCTTGCCTGGGCCTTTGCTTCTGTTGTCCATCCAGTCCTCACAAGCTTCTCTCAAAGGTTGTCATTGTGATGTCTGTGTTGTAGATAAAGAGGCTGACAGTGTACCTGACTCCCAGCTCAGCAGACAAGCTGAGGTTCCCACCACACCTCCACCTCCTTCCTAGATTCTACGGAGGCATTATCATTTGGAACTGCCTTAAAAAATGTCTTTATTTACAATAAATATAATACAATACAGACACTTTCAGTACTGTCCAGTGTTGGTGGATTTGGACACATACTGCCCTGTGTGGACCCTGCCTCCATCAAGAGATGACCAGTCAGCCTGGCTGTGCTCCAGTGGGGAGTTCTATGCTTCTACCTTCTGTCTCTTCCTTTGAGTCCATTCTGTTTCACCTGGGACTTTCAGCTATGGCTGAAACCTTGGTCCTTTGCCGAAGTCTTTCTGATGCTGGTCTGGGTGCCTCCTGTGTGGTACAGGCATGAGTCTGGACCTGTGGGGTTCCTTAGCTAGCTTGCTGCGCTCTGGAGTTCCCCTCACACTCTCCAGCTCACAAGGCCCCTTTCTTTCCATTGCTGTGGTCAGAAAGACAGGATTCCTGCCCCAAGAGTCTGCCTCATCTTGCTTTGCCATGATTGGCACCTGCTCTCAAGATATCAAAGGAGGAAGGGTCAGAAAGTCACTGCTGAATCTCCTCAAAGTTTGATTCTTCCAAAACATGCTGCCTTTACTTTTTTGTTGCTCAGGTACTTGTTTACATATTTTGTTTCAATGTTTTGGGGGTTCAAACCACCTTTCTTTACAACAAATATAACATGGTGTAGCCATTTTGAGTACTCTATCACAGCAGAATCAGAACTTCCTACTTAATTTTAGTTATGCTTGATTGTACATGTGTGTGTATCTGTGAGTGTGTGTGTGTGTATCAGTATGAATGTGGGTGCATATGTCTGTGTAGATGAACATGCACGTGTGTGTGCATGTGTGTGTATCTGTGAGTATGTGTGTGTGTGTGTGTCTGTGTGTGTCTGTGAATGAGTGTCAGTGTGAGTGTGGGTACATGTGTCTGTGTAGATGAACATACACATGTATGTGCTTATGTGTGTTAGAAACCAGAGGTCAACTTTGGTGTCATTCTTAGGAAGGTTGACTTGTGTTTTGAGACAGAGTCTCTCATTTGCCCGAAGCTCTCCAGTTGTCTAGGTTGGGTAGTCAGCAAGCCCCAGGGAGCCACCTATCTCTCCCTCCCGAGTACAGGGATACAGCCGTAACCTAAGATGCCATATTTTTTGTGTGCTTTAGGAATTGAACTAAGGTCCTCACACTTTCACAGTGAGCACCTTTTTACTGACTGGGATATAAGAGTTCCTACTGCTGTGATGAAACACTATGACCAAAAAGCAAGTTGAGGAAGGGTTTATTAGGCTTACACTTCCACATTGTACTCCATCATTGAAGGAAATCAGGACAGGAACTCAGACAGGGCAGGAACCTGGAGGCAGGAGCTGATGCAGAGATCATGGAGGAGTACTGCTTACTGGATTACTCCCCATGGCTTGTTCACTCTGCTTTCTTATAGAACCCAGGGCCACCTGCCCAAGGATGATACCCCCACAGTGGGCTGGATCCTCCCACATCAATTACTAATTAAGAAAATGCTGGTCAGTGGTGATGCACACCCTCAATCCCAGTCCTCAGGAAGCAGAGGCAGGCAGATCTCTATGAGTTCAAGGTCAGCCTGGTCTGTAGAGCAAATTCCAGGACAGCCAGAGCTACACAGAGAAAAAAAACCTTGACTCAAAGGAAAAAGAAAAGGAAGAAAGGAAGGAAGGAAGAAAGGAAGGAAGGAAGGAAGGAAGGAAAAAAGAAAGAAAGAAAGAAAGAAAGAAAGAAAGAAAGAAAGAAAGGAAGAAAGAAAGAGAAAGAAGGAAAGGAAAGGAACTTCTGTTAAATTGAAGTAAAAGTATCCAGGATGCTGGGCTCTGTCTTCAGATGTATTATTTTCACAAGAGTATTTGTTGACTGAGCAACTGGACTTCAAAGCCTATTTGTGAAACCTCTTGAACATAACTATCCATGTTATGGCACTAAAAAGAAAACACCCCTCCCCCACTTGTTTCCTGGCCTGGCCTCTGGCTTTGGTGGGGTCAGTTCATCATTTCCTGGCCTCTACAGGCTATTCGGCGTTGTATGATCTGCCTTTATCCTCTTAGGTCTGATCAGGAGGCTGTGAACACAACCCTGAGCCCTGGGGTCGATAGTCAAGATAAAAGCCCCAAGATAAGAAGGCATTGAATCCTGTTTCTTGCCTTTATGGAAAGAGTAATAGCTCTTGCAAGTAAAAAAAAACTGTGTTTCTCTTGAAAAAATGTAGCCTCATAATGAGGAACATTTCAAAGTAACAGAAAAGAAAGAAAAATGACCTATGATCTCAGAGCCCAGAGATAATCACTTCCCCGCCTGCTCTTTGCTGGCATGTCTTGCAGAAATGCATCTTTATCTTCAATTTGCAAATTTTCTGTAATATCAACTGTGGACTGTAAAAATGATTATGAGCCCAAACTCTAAATGAAATGTCTTGTTGAATATTTAAAATAATGTTGAAGAATTTAATAACAAGCTGACCATATCTGCACATCTCCAGTTTACTCATTATTTCTAAAACAAACAAAAAAAGTAATATCCCAGTTATTCCAATTTGTGGTAAAATTACATACCCCCATAATGGACTAAAGTAATGGGTGATTTCTTCTTAGCTTTTAAGACTGTCATGGCAGAACTGGGCAATTAGGACTTAGACAACAGCCCTGAAGGCTGCAAGACTGCCACCCAAACCCTGGGAAGGCCTGCTGTCATTGAGAGTCTGCGAAGATCCTTCTCATTCTTCCCAGTGTGAGTGGTATCTGTCTGCCTTCGGGGTCAGCCCTAGCAGTGGCTGTCTGTCCTCCCTGTCAGCCTTGGTGGTAGCTGTCCATCCTTGGTGTCCTTGGCTTGCAGCTGCATCTCTTCTGACTTGTTTCATCATATGCCATTCTCCCTGTCTTTCTGTCTATGTCTGTTTTTCCTTCTTACAGATCATGGCCATCTTCTTGGCTTTAGAACACCTGCTAGTGGAGACTGACTCAGCCTTCTTCCTTCTGAGGAAGCCCTTACCGCCTAGTCTCAGCCATAGACCTGTCCCTTCCTGCCCTAGCCATACCCACCGGGGCCATTTTCTTCTACCCAGGGAGCTGATCAGTATCTATGTGTGGCACATCTTGTAGGTGTCCTTGCACAGAGCTGTGGCCACGTTCTTGGCCCTCCGTATTCACTGCCAAAGAACTTCTTCCACTCTGATATTGTCTATATCTCTACCCCAATATGTCTACACATAAATGTTAGAGCCTGTGTATCCAAAGACCTCTCTCTGGTGTTCCCAAGAACACAAGGTTGGGGGCAAATATGGGAGGAAATAGAAGTTAAATTTACATTCAAATGTAGATGTAACCAACCTTCTTATTAAATAAGAAACACAGAACCAATGCAAAGAAGAAAGCCAAGAGGTCAGAGCTAAGAGCTAAAACCTTACCCTTCCTCCTGCAGTGGTCCTACCTCTCCAAACCAGAAGTACCCCTGTGTTAAAGTCTTTATATAGTGTTCCTGTTCTGCCTTCTCATTGGTTGTAAACCCAACCACATGACCGCCTCATCACGGCCTGTCTGTATAAGGCTTCCAGGTTTTCCATGCTTGGTATTGAGATTAAAGGCATGTGTATCCAATAATGGCTGTATCCCTGAACACACAGAGACTTACCCAGCTCTGCCTACCAAGTGCTGGGATTACAAGAGTACGCCACCACTGCCCTGCTTTCCTATGGCTTGCTAATAGCTCTGTCCCCCGGGCAACTTTATTTATTAACATACAAATAACATTTTAATACAAATAAAATATCACCATATTCAGTTGTTGGTATCTGCTATGTGTGGGTACCGGGCCAGTTTCCTGTCACTGTAGCATCATTTATTTTTAGTGGTTTACAACTTGTCCTGTTGAAATTACAGTTTCAGGTAAGATGGGTCCCACAGTAGGTAGACTTCCATAGGGTTTTGAATCTCATGGCGGCTAAAGGATGTATTGTCATGAGTCTTGTTGATTTTCTTCTTGACTGCTGACAGCTTCTAAGCCCAGCCTTCCTTCCTGTGTCCCACCTCTGGGCAGGTGACTCAAAGGAACTTTGCCCTTCCATTCCTCCTCTCCCACCCTTCCATCCCTTACCATGTGCATACACACACACACACACACACACACACACACACACCCTCACAGTGTGCTTGTTTGTGGTTGTGCTTTTGGGAAGTTCCAGCCATGAAAACCTAGGTGTCAGCTCATGGGCCCAGTGTAGAGAAAGCCTCTTGCTCCTCCCTCATCTCAAGAGGCTCTGCCTCCCCTCCCCACAAAGCCTCGTTGTGGGTGTGTGTGGGACATGGGACAACAGGGGCATGAGACAACAGCAGTTCAGGCTGTTTTTCTAGGTGACACATCCCATCCATCTCAACGTCATACCGCCACCACATGCTTCCTGCAGGGGGTTGAAGCCGTGCATGTGTTATCCAGGCCTTCCTCCCCTGTCCCAGCAGGCTTTGCTTCTCTTTCTTCTGCCATCACTCAGCCCTGGACTCAGTGGTCACTGGCTGGGGTCGGAAACCTTGCCCTCAGTATCCAGCCAGCTTATTCAGTGCTATAGACCCCGAACCTGCGCTCACTCAGTGTCAAAGCTGACTGGTTTTGTTGTTCAGCACATGCATTTCCAGCCTCTCTACAGAGAAATTAGTGGCCACGTGTACTGTATGCTCGATCATACAGAATGCAAGATTAATCTGGAAATTGCACAGAGGCCTGAACATGCATTATGCAAAATGCAAGCACAGGTTGTATTAGGCACATTTGAGTTAACATGCCTACATATAGGAATTGCAGGAAATTTGGGGTTCAATTCAAGGGACACCAGGATGGAGCCTTTGAAGAAAAACAGCCCATTCTCAGTGTAATGATTTTATTCTTTACTCAGGCTCAGACATCCAGAATTGTTTGATTTCATGTTAAATAACGCAATTGGTGTATATGAAAACAGCTTCCTGTAATTTGAAGCCTTGGAATCAGCCCAAGTGTATAATGCTGGCCTCCACAAATGCTTAAGGAGGGTAAAAGGGACAATATAGTGTATATTTGGCTGTGTATTTAACTCTACTCTAGGCAAAGGGCTGTCCTCGGATACATAACTGCCTTCAGTTTGGATCTTATCTGGATTCCCACACAGGCACCTTTTTCTCCTTTAGTCTAAACTCAGGAATAGGAAGTCTTTCAGGAGTCCTGGCATAAAAACAGCTCAAAACAAACCCTACCTCCACAGAACCCCTAGAAGCATGTGCTGTAACCCTGGCATTCAGAAGCTGAGGTAGGAGGATGGGAAGTTCATGGCCAGCACGAGCTATATAATGAGATCTGGTCTCAAAAACACCACTGCTGTGGCAGAGTGCTTGCCTAGCATCTGCGAAGCCCTGGGCTACACCCCAGCATCAGAGAAGGGAGAAGATCACAGGGAATGAGGAACATAGGCCTGAGTGGGTCAGACCAGGGTAGCTGCAGTGCTGTGTGTGGTTGGGATAACAGCAAAGACCAAAAATACTGGAACCAAGCATTGCTGTGGCTGAGGTAGAGTCAGTTTTAAAGTCAAGAACACAAAAGACTCAGAGAACCAATGTCCAGAGCCAGCTTACAATATGGGCTCAGGGAACCTTTGTGTTGGTGTACCCTAGGGCTCTTTACATTGTCTGGGATGGAAGTTTGAGTCCAGAAACTGGCTCTATCCGTGGAGATGAGGAATATTGTTTCTTCCTCCTGGTTCCTCATCCTCAGGGCTCTGCTGAAGACTGGGTTGGCAAGCTTCCACGAAAGGGTTGAACTATCTGTGCATTCCAGAGTTTAATAGGAAGGAGCAAAAATATGCTTTTCTTTATTGAAAGAACAAATATAGGGCCATGGAGACAGCTCAGGAGTAAGAGTACTTGCTGAGTGAACCTGAGTTTAGGGACCATGTAAAAGCCAGGTGTGGCCACAGAGTGATATAATCCCAGTGCCGGGATTATGGGGTTGGCTGGGTGGGTGGGGGGAGCAGAAAAATGAGGGTCAATCTGGACAGCCAGCCTAGCTGAAAGGCGACATGCTTCAGGCTCAGCAGGACATCCCTTCTTGAGGGAATAAGGCAGGGAGTGGTGGGACATGTATTAGTTACTTTCTGCATGCACTGGAGCAGCAGTGGAGAACTCAAATCTTGATCCACAAATGAGAATCAAAGAGAACAAACTTGAAATGGTATCAGTCTTTAAACACCACAAAGCTCATGCCCAGTGACACACCTCCTCCGGCAAGGTCACACCTTCTAATCCTCCCCACACAGCCACCAACTGGGAACCAAGTATGAAGGATACACAATGCCCTCCTCTGGCCTCCGCATGCATATGAATGGGTGCTTATATCCCCTCACATACCTGTGTACTCACACACGCACACATGCACGTGCACACATGCATGCAAATGAGTACTTGTATCCCCTCATACACCTGTGTGTGTGTGAGCACAGAAACACGCACACACACACAGGACAAATGTAACACAGGGGTATTTAACTTGTGGCTTTGTGATTTAGCAACTATAAATACATTTAAGGGGATTTATATACAACTCACAATCTTATCAGGACATTTGGAAGGTCTTGGGTGGTGTCTTGAATCTCTTTCCAGAGTAGCTGGATATCCCTGAACAGTTCCCGCTTTGACAAGATAAGCCTTTGAATCCGTCCCCTCTTATAAGCTGCGGAGATGAAGGGAGGGGCCAGAGCTGGCAAGTCCTGGACAGCATGCAGCCTGGGAACTTCCTTGGCCTTACAACATTCCCTTCTCTATTTTGTGTAAGTGGACCAAATAAAATTTTTACAGATCCTCAGATTATAAAAGGAAGAAGAGAAAAATCACCAGCCACATGAAAGTTACTGACAGGTGCTGTCTTAGAAAACCCTGGGCGATTGTCAGTCTCACCCCTGGAGAGAGAGGAACAGCCCTTTGGGGAGCCTGGAGTGATGTGCTTGAAACAGTTGTGACTGACCGTGAGACAGAGAGAGGATGTGTTGATGGTAACTCCTCCTCCAGTTGATTCTCCAGGAAGCCTGAGCCCCAGGTGTCTGGATACCTCTGTACATGGAAATGTCCATCTCTCCTCAGTCCTCCCCACTACCATGGAAACACTGATCAGCCTGTCTATGGTTGGACATAGATGATGTCTTAGGTTCTTTTCCTGTTACAGTGATAAAACAATTCGACAGAAGCAACTTAAGGGAGAAAGGGTTTATATTATATAGATCACATCGATTGTGGTTCAAGGCACAGCCCATCCTGGCAGGGAAGTCAAGGCAGCCGGCACCTGAAGCAGCTGGCCAATTCATAATCAGGAACAGAGAACAATAGATTCATGTTGCTCTGGATTCCCTTTCTCCGCCACATTATCCAGGATCTCAGCCACCAGGGGCAGGGGTATGGGGGTGAGGAAGTGAGAGGATGGGGGGGAGGATCTTCCTACCTCAATTAAGCCAATCAAGATAACCCCCCACTGGCATGCCCAGAGGCCCATCTCTAAGTGATTCTAGATTTTGTCAGGTTGACAATTAATAATAACTATTATAGGTGGTGTATTTATGGAGGTCTAATCTGTGAAAACAGAGAGCATGCTGGGTGTATCAAGCAGAAGAGGTTTCATACAGGGATATACATAAGGCCTAGAAAACAGGAAAGTCAGCAGGGACACTTGGTGACCTAGACTCCACTAACTACAGTAAAGAGTGCTGGCCCCAGGGCTTGGGGACAAGGCAGGGAGGGAGCTGAGAGATGTTCTCTGGGCTGATGCTCACACCTCTGAGAGGGGCCTCCCCTTATGCTTCACCATTTGCCCAGGGGTGGTGTGTGTGTGTGTGTGTGTGTGTGTGTGTGTGTGTATGTGTGTGTGTGTCTGGAATACAGAGCTAGATACAGACGCTGGGGCAAAGCTTTGCCTGCCCTTCAGTCAGTACTAAGTGGTGCTTCAGTGGGAGGGATGGATAGAGGGGAGAGGAGTGACAGGGAGAGACAGGAGGGAAGGGGAGGTGAGGAAGGAGAAGAGAGGGAGCCGATACACTCCGCTTCCTAGCTGGCCAGCCTGAGGTCCTGTGGAATAGAAACAGCATCATACAGCCTTTCCAGCTCGGCTCATGTGACCCCCCCCCTTGCTGAATTAATGATGCTGTTGTTTGTTTTGATTTGCTCACTTAATAAATACTTAGAAGCAGCAGAGACCCAAGCTGCTCTGGAGGGCAGATGTGGTGCTGGCCATGTGCTTTGCACATGCATTCCAGCCGTGTCCACCCACAGCACTGTGCCCACCCACAATCGTAATGAAGTAGAGAACCCTACATATGCTTTGTCTGTGGTGGCCTCTCTGACTCAGTGCCTTGGCCTTCCTCTCCTTGGGGAGACAGCTGTGGAACATCCTTCAGGTCAGACATAGTCATGTCTTCACACCACAGTTCCTCAAGGAAACAGCTTCAGACTGGAGATGGGCGGAGAAGAGATGGGAACAGACTGTTCCCAGGAAAAGGAAGTAAAATCAATGAAGAGATGCTCAACTTAAGTGCTTCTTGCCCACCACGCTGATGTTGGCGATGACCCAGGGGGACTAAGCAGGGCCCTACTGCTGAGCCACACCTCCAATCCCTCAATCCCTTAACTTCACTCTCAGTTTAAGTGGGGAAAGGTGATGATGCAGAAATTTCACTTCTGGGTCATTCAGATGTGAGCGCACAGGTGTGAAGTAAGATGTGAGGGAGGACAGTCATGGTTGGCTGCCCTGTTTGTCATAGCAAAGGGACAGGAATGAAGGACTACTAGAAGCCACCACAGTGTGCCAGGCACATGGTTAGAGGAACTGTGCTCAGCCATTAGAAAGCATGAAGTAGCGCTGTATGTATATGTTTCTTATTTTTCTGCTGCTGTGATGTAACACCCACAGAGCAACTTAGTGACAGAAGGGCTGCTTGGCCTGTGGCTGCAGAGGGACAGAGTCCATCATGGTGGGGAGACATGGCAGCTGTCAGGGAGAAGCATGGAGACAGAAGCAGCAGCTGGCCAGTCACATTTTCATCCACACACAAGAAGCACAGAAAGAACACAGGAAATAGGATGAGGCTATACACCTCCAAAGGCCACCCCCACTGTCACTTCCTCCAGCAAGGCTCTACCTCCTAAAGGTTCCCCAACCTCTCCAGACAGTACCCTCCACTGGGGACCAAGCGTCCAAGTACATGAGATGGTGGGGGACAGTTTTCATTCAGACCACCCCAATGTACAGTTGTGAAAATGACCAAGATGTGGAACCATAAAAAAAAAAAGATGAAGGGACAATGTGGTATTTGCATTCAACCCCAGCCTATATTTTTTATTTTTAGTGTTACAATGGGGACTCCTCTGGGGACTGTTAGCCAGAAGAGAATGCAGGGTCAGGAAGGCTCCTCAAAGGATGGTGGCCTCCTGTGCAATCTGCTGCTTTATCAGTCACTCTGTTGAACATGAAGACCCCCTACCCTAACTCACGAGCTCTCCTCCACATCCAGGCCTCTCTGCCTGTGGCCAGTCCCTCTAGTGTGGATTCCCAGCAGAGCAGTAGTAGAGGACAGGAAAGCTGCACTTGGTGCAGTGTTTGCCCTGCAGAGGGCCCTAGCAGATCCAAAAGTCCAGCTGAGCAATCAGGTAGAGCTGCCAGAAGGATCCTTGGAATGCGAAGTGTATACACACAGCAGCTGGAGTCCAGCATGAGTGATATGTATCTGCTGTCCCCAGCAGGCCTACCCTTGGGGCCATCAGACAGAGCATGGAACCAGAGGGGAACACACTGTTCTTCGGAGTGAGGCCTTTTAGATGCATGAACGTCTTTCTGTGTCATCTCCTACGTCAAGTGGCTGTTCTAACCCTTCATTAAGACTGCCTTGCCTTCTGATGCAGTCACAGCTTGCTGGAGCGCCACCTTCTGTCTGACACAGGACTCCTGTCCAGCCTGAGCCTGGCCACACGGCCTTAAGTTTGTAACTGGACTTGTTGCGTGCTTCCCCAGGGAGGAGAGATGACTTGGAGGCTTTTGTTTCACAGGACTGTGCTCTTTGAGAGTCAGAAGAAATTTGGAGGCGTCAGCCAGTCCCCCCTACTTGACCACTCCCTGCGACAGACGCCTGTTGTGTTCAGCTTCCAATTGAGAGATGTCTACATTGCCTGAAGGCTTCGTAATGAGACCTAGGATGCTCACTTTTCATTGGGAAGCTCAGAGGTTGCCTGTAACCTACTGGCCCTGGTTCTGCCTTCTGGAGTGACATAGAATAAGTCTGACTCTCTTTCTCAGTGACCTTGTGGCCTTTTTCCATTTGGGACATTGGCCTGTCACACACCTGCATGGAGGGTCCTTCCAGACCTGCAGGTGACTGCCTGTGACAGTGTCTCAGACCACTCTGCCTGGATCCAGT
Organism: Peromyscus eremicus; assembly: GCF_949786415.1. NCBI lineage: Eukaryota > Metazoa > Chordata > Mammalia > Rodentia > Cricetidae > Peromyscus > Peromyscus eremicus. The sequence continues at coordinate 2,962,348 of NC_081431.1, forward strand.
CTGCTTCTATGCCTTGTCTTACCCCCATATTAAGCTGAATGCCCCTCCCTGTCCCCATTTCCAAAGATGACAGCAGCAGTGACCTTGGCTCCTGTCCTGTGTTCCCCTACGATCCCACATGGCTCGATGGCCTGAGACTCCAACGGAAGTGGGTCCCTAGGGAAGGGCGCTTTTGGCAGCCGGAAACCCTGTGACTGTCAGCAGAGCCCTTGGTCTCCAGGGGTGTGGCTTTGATAGAAGGGCCCTGCAGGGTCCTTTTGTCTTCCCTGGACAGTGACATAAGAGCCCTTGCCCCATCCCTAGGGAGTTTGGATGCATTTTGAGGAGAGAGGGTGCCTGGGTCGTGGCCTGTTCCCAACTGCTTCCCCAACCCTTGCCCAGTCTCAGCACCGTGGAGCATGTTCAGGCTGGAGTGCTTTGACCGCAGTGAGAGGACAGGCTGAGGACAGTGTCCCCACCATCACATTCCTCAGCCTGGACACCGTCCTCACCTCTGCCTCTCCCACTCCTCTGCTCCAGGGACTGGAGCTGAGAAGCCTTTCCCAAACACCATTTGTAGATGTTGAACCCACATTTTTTCTGAGCTGATCTGGGAATGTTCTGTGACTCTCTTTCTGAGAGGCAAAAGGCAGCCTCAGTTCTAACCTGCACTGATGGTTGGCTCAGTACCCTCCAAGGAAAACCACAGCCAGCCTGCCACTGGTCAAGTGGTGGCAGTGGGTGGAGGAGAGTGGTGGTGTGGCCAAGCCCGGCACCATTCCTGGACTGAAAGCCGTGGCTGCTGGGAGGCAGAGTTCCTCCTCTGTGAACCCCAGCTTTCCACTCCAGCCTGTTCCATAGTGTACCTGTCAGGAAGTGGGCTGGTGGAGTGGGAACACAGCGACTTTGACATCAGGCGGGAACACCTCCGTCCTAGCCCCTGTGGCTGCCTCGGTTCCCACCCCACTGTGGTGCTGAGAGCTCCAGGAAGCAGCTTCCGCTGCTGTTGATGCTGCAGGGAGCATGCTGTTCTGTTTGTTCCAGAGTTCAAGTTGAGTCATTTATTGGGATCTTTATTCTAACAGCTGTGGTAGGCATGGAACACATCAGATGCGCTTGCCAGCACCCCTCTACAGATGTGCACGTGGTTAAAGCTCACCAGCACCCCTCTACAGATGTGCACGTGGTTAAATAGTGCTTTCCTTCCTCGCTAAGTCCTTCTGGGGGGTTGTTGACAGCAACGGTGGTGGGAACGGGAGGTACACATCTCTGCCCTGCTGTCTTCAAGATGTGTAGGTAGTCACGATGAGCACACGCCAGGTTCCTCTCTCCCAGGCATACCTACAAGTGCAGATGATGCCTGGACTGTAGGTGTTTCTGTCTACTGACTACATCCCATGGTCTGGGAAACAGGCTGAGCAGATATATGATGTGTGGGTTCAGGCTTGGGCCCTTTGCATTTTTAGTTACCCAGAGTAGGGCCATGCAGCTTTATAAATGAGAACAGAAAGCTAATAGGTCATATCTGTGTTTCTTTAGCCCCACTGTTTATTCACCATGCATGTCCTGGGAAGAAAGAAGGCGATTCCTTATCCCTCAGGAAAACGCAAGTCTGCTTGCTGTGTGTGCATGTATACATGGAGACCACATACTAATGCTGGGTGCCTTCCTTTCAAGACAGACGTTTACGGATACAGCTAGGCTGGCCAGCAAGCCCCAGGGATCCTATTGCCTGTCCCCCTAGTACTGGGGTCACAGACATAGGTAACCATGCCTGGGGATATCACTCAAGTCCTCATAATTGCAAAGCAGACATTTTGCCCACTCAGCTCCCATCTATGGGTTCCTTCTGAGAATTCAGTTGTCTGTGATCAACTTCAGTCCAAATATATTATACATTAAATGGGAAATTCTAGAAATAATTCATAAGTTTCTGGCTGTGAATCTCCCTGAGGACCATGATGAAACATTATGCAATCCCACCCCATCCCAGCTTGTGTATGAATCACCCCTCCAGCCAGTATGCCTGCCCATGCTATGCTGGTGTCATCGGCTCAGTGACCCAGACTTGTCTAAGCAGGTGGCCCTCCTCCTGACCCATCAATCAGCAGTAGCCTACTGCTACACCACATGCCCATGTCATTCACTTCCTTCATCTTTTCATGTAGGCCTTGTATCCTCTCCCGTCACCCCAAGATGACAGGTGGCTACAGAACAATAGGATGCTAACAGAGAGACCACAGTCACAGGCTGTATTGCTGTATGCTGTGACAGTGGTGTGGTTTGCTATTGGTTGTTCAGCTCTGATTGGGTTTGGCTTATAGTTGGACTAGGTTGCAGCCATGTGTGTAAGAAGGATGCCCACTGTCTCAGGCATCCACCGGGTGTAGCATGAATCTTAAAAGTTTGGGGTCTTGACAGGCTTGCCTGTGCGTAGTGTGGCCCCTGTACAGACGTGGATGCACAAAGCATGGGACTCTCAGTGTGTGTGTGTGGCTGGTTGTGTCAGGAGGCAGCTTTCCTAAACCCACTGTGTTGCACGGCTTGGCTATGAAGTAACAGTGAACCACAGTCTCTGACACTGTTTGAGTAGCCCAAGCTAAGAAGGAGAAAGAGTTAGGAAGGCCTGTGATTGGGCAGCCTCTGGCCCCAGTGCAGCAGGGTAGCAACAGTGCAGCAGAGTAGCAGTTTCTTGGGAAGCAGATGCCCCACCCTGTGGGCCCTGGAGGGAGAAAGTGTGTTTGTTGGCCCCTCCCTTTGCATTACTGTCTGAATCAGGGTAAGTGGCTCTGGCATGTCCTTCTTGCCTCCTCTCTGTCACGTGAAATCATTTTCCTTTATGGTGGTGAGTGCTTTGGTAAGCGCCTGCTGCTTGTGCTGGGAGCTGGGACAGGATGAGAAATGCACAGAGGTTGGCTTCATCAGGATGTGAAATTGACTGTGAACAAGGTGATTTATGCAGCGGTGGGTGCTGTTTCAAACAGGCACACCGCAGCACCCCAGTGAGACACTGCTGGGGGATGGCAGGGTGCTTCCCGGGGCACAGCACCTCTGCTCTGTCTCCCTGCTGGAGCTCCTAGGGAGGTTCAGGCCGCAGCAGGAGCCAATGACTGTGACTTGGACAGTGTTGTTAAAGGGTCCTCTGAGCACCTGGATGAGCCCTTCATACCTACAGAGAGAATCCAACAGTAGTGGGGGAACAGGACACAGGAGTGTGCTTACCACAGTTTCTCTGGCCCTTGCGGAACAGTGAAGGCCTCAGGAACAGGTGTGCCCCTGAGAATTAGTTATAGCTAATTCTGAAAAGTCAAAGATGCTATGGCTTCTGTGTCCTCCTGTGAGTGACCTTGGGCACCTGGGGTCAGGGAATAGCATGAGATTCAAAGCAGGCAAGAACAGGCTGGGAGACAGGGCCTGCTCAGAGCCTGTCTGCCGTAACCTGAGGCGAGCAGCGTTTCAGAGCACCGGAGTCAGGTGCACTGTGAAGTTACTCAGCAGATTGGCTGGATGGCCAGTTAGTTGTTATACATTGGAAGAACGATTTGACTTCTCTGATCCTTAGTCTCTATGTGGCTAAGAGATGGAGTGCGCACTCCCTGCTGAGACAGGTTGTGAGATTGGACAGAACTGGCAACAGTTTTGATCTTGAGGAGTGCCCGCCTGTGGTCTACCGATGAGCAGCAATGGCAGAGACCCTTTCTTCAGCATCCTGCGGAGTCTCTGGAACAAGAATGTCCCCTACACTCACAGCATCCATGCCCCCAGGGAACCTGTTAGAAATTTTTGTCTCAGGTCTGAGCCTTGCCTCCTCAGAAACTAAGCATGGGGCCCAGCTTCCTGGCTTTAAACATGACTCCCTGGGGACATAGATGCCGCCTCCCTACTCTTGGGCTGCAGTTGCAAACACACAAGAACCCTTTGGGGTTTTGTTTGTTTGTTTTTGCTTTTTCCTCATGAGAGGATGGGAAAGAGACAGATGAGGTCCAAAAACTGGGGTTTGGGTCCAACGTTATTCTTCAGAATGTCCATCTGTGTCCCTGTGTGTTTGGAATGGGCCCCGCAGTTCATGGGCAGAGATGCCTGGGCAGCTTTGTGCTTCTCGTGTGCCTGTCCCTGGATCAGTAGCCAGCCCTCTGCCGGGAAAAGGCTCCTGCCCCACAGCTTATTAAAGATCTAAATTTAGCCTGGCAGGAAGGGCCGTGGGCTCAAGACCATTTGATGAATGGCTGGCAGCATCTGGCAGCGACTGGAGTAAATAGGATTTAAATGAAGCACCTCGCCACCCCCCACCCACCCTCATCAGATCTGCACATCGTTAAACACAATATGCTGTTGGGAACTGCACTTTCAATGAAAGCAACCGTGCAAAGAGGCATTTGAATAATTAAGGGCATGGTGATATTAAAGCTCACGGGAAGAGCAGAGAGCGTGAGGCAGGCACCTATGTTTCTTGGATCCTACACTAGCAAACTGGAGCTGGGACAAGGAAAGAAATGCCTTCCTCTGACTTGAGAGGAAACAATGCAGAGCTGTAAAGAGGCTGCTTTTACTAGTTGGCAGATGTGCAGATCTTTAACACTGGCGTGGCCTCTTATGTACTCAACGTCAGCCCCGAGAGTTCTGCCTGGGGCTGGCCTCGGTGAGAGAGAATCTGCTCTTTGGCCTCCAAACCCATCAACCCCCGAGACTCCGGAATCCCTCTTCTGCATCATCTCCTACAATCACCTCTTATTCAGTTTTCCTGTTGGACAAACATATCTGAGCCAACCTGTTGACAGAGGCTCTGTGTGGACGGTGACAGCGTCAGCCTCACCCTGACCTTAACCAGGATAGGCTGGGATGTTTGTCCCTGCAACCCCAGAGACTCTCCCAGCCAGAGAAAGGTGCATCCAGCAGCAGACCTTGTTTCCTGTGAGCCTAGCAGTTCTCTTCCTTTCTCAGAGTGGCTTTGAGTCTCATGGTGACATTGCTCCATGGGACCAGAAAGGGGGCCCGTCCGCTATAGAAACCGTGCGTCCATCTGCGAGGGTCCTGTGTTGGTATTCCTCCACCCTCAGGAGAACTGTCCACCAGGAGGTGGTCAGTGAGCTCTGGGGGGCTGGAGGGACAGTGGACAGAAGGTGCAGGGGCCTCTGGCTGGAACACTTACTTGGGTGGATGCAGATAAGCTAAGGCAGTCTTAGTTACAGATAATAGTGAATAATAGATTTTAAAAAAAGAAATGAAAGGACAATGTGGCATATTTTAGTCCACTCTAGATAGGATTCATCCACACAGTCAAGTATGGGAGTGAGCTCTGGGCCCTGTGGAGGTAGTCCGGCTTTGAGTAAGAACATCTGTTTTGCCTGTGTGTGTCTCTGTGTGTGCATGTGTGTATGTGCATGGTGTGTGTGTGTCTGTGATATATCTCTATGTATGTGTGTCTCTGTGTGTGAATGTGTTGGGTACATGTGTGTATGTGTATGGTATATGTCTGTGTGTAGTATATATGGTATGTGTGTGTGTGTCTGTGATATATCTATGTATGTATGTATGTGTATGTGCATGTGTGTATATGCATGATATGTGTGGGTGTCTGTGTGTGTAGTACATGTTGTATGTGTGTCTGTGATATGTCTCTATGTATGTGTGAATGTCTCTGTATGAATCTGTGTGGTGTGTGCATGTGTGGAAGGCATGTATGTATGTGTATGGTGTGTGCGTATGTGGTAAATGTCTGTGTGCGCATTATACATACATGTGCAGATCTACACACATGTGCATGCTCAACCTCAGGGGTTTCTCTCTAACTCATCCCATTTTGTTTTTTAGGACAGCATCTCTCACTGAACCAGGAGCTAGGCTGGCTGGCCAGTGACTCCCAGCAGCCAGCTGTGTCCTCCCCAACAGTGGGGTTCCGGAGGCACGCCACCACACCTGCCCCTTACGTGGTGCCAGGCTTGAACTCAGGCCCTCAAGCTTGCATGGCAGACACTTGGCGCCTCACCCACTGAGCCTTCTACCCACCTCACCCACTGAGCCTTCTACCCAGCCCCCAGGGTTGCATTTTAACCAGACTCTGTTGCATACACAGTCCCTGAAAACTCATTCCCTTCGTGAACTTCCATTTTTTTTTCCTTTAAAAAGAGCAGCAGTCTCTACCTCCATGTTGGAAGGATTACCTGAGAGTGTGATCTTTGTAAACTTAGCAGAGCCTGTCACGTCTGTAAGCGTCACATGTGGATAGAACACACTGTGCTGGGTGACTGAGAGGCTGAGCAGGAGGGCCGTGTCCCTGCAAACCATGTTCATCAGCTGGACGCCAGGCGTTTTTCTTCTAGAAGTGGTAAATAGTAGGATGTGGCTTTTGAAAGAGCAAGAGGGCAAGTGGAGTGTTCCAGAAGCATATAGCTCAGGGGGCCTTTGATGGGGTGATTGACAGCCCCTGTGTTACCCGGCAACTCAGTTAAACCTTCCTCCCATTAGGAGTGGATTGATTTCTCCACGGAATACTGATGTGTGCTGACTCAGCTACATCAGCCTATCCTCTGCCAGACCCTCTGCAGGGAGGAGTGTCTGAGAGGCCTTGGTGGAGGAAGAGGGGGCTCCGGGAGCCCCGAATCGGGTCCTGACACACTCAGAAGAACCCTCCCTGGGAGGATGCAGGACTGAAGACCAAATTGTGTTTTCTCACGTGTTTGTTTGACTTCCTTGGCATGTCCGTAGCCCAGGACGTCGCAGACCAAGGCTGCCAGTCTGTGACTTGTAATGTCTGATTGGTTTTGAGGTGGTTGTTCTAACATCATTGAAAACCGGTGAATTCAGTCAAAGCGTCTGTTCATATGCACAGTTGGGTGGATGTTTGCCGGCTGTGTGGTAAACATTTGACACCATTCTCATTATCAAATTACCAAACGTTTGCCGGGTGTGAGGGTGCAAACAGCTGATCCCAGGACTGAGGAAGCTGAGGCAGGAAGGCCACAAGTTAGAGCCTAGCATGGGCTGCACAGTACGACCTTATCTCAAAAGAGAAATGAGAGGGAGAGAGGGGCAGGGGATGGATGATGAAATAAAGAAATGGCTTCGTCACCCCAGGAGACGTTTGCACCCGTGCTCCCCGTCCCAGCTCCCGGCAACCATGGATCGCTGTCATTGTAATTGGTTAGCAATTTATATAAATGGAATAATTTACTATATATTATTTTCTCAAGGGCTTCAGCCTCATTTTTTACTGCGAAAAATTTTACACAATTTAAAATATGGTTTTAGCTATTTTTAATATAGTTCAGGAACATTAGGAACATTGCATTGCTATGCAGCTGTCACCACTGTCCAATCTCTAGAACTTTCCTTATCTCCCAAAGCTGAAACTTTGTCTCCATTGACTACTCATTCCTCTCTCCTCCCAGTTCCTGCTGGAGCTTGTACCTTCTGTCCATGAAGCTGGCCAGTCTGGGGCCTCAAATAAGTGGGATCAGCTAGTTGTTCCTTTGTGTCTGGCTTATTACATAACATGATGTCTTCAAGTTCCATGGAGGCCGTTACATTCGTCAGATTTTGCTTTCCTGCTGATATCTGTGTGTACACATCACTTATCTACTCACCTGTCAGCTTGAGTTGCTTGTACCTTTGTGAATACGTTGTGACTCTGTGTGTGCAAATATCTCTCGTAGTTCTGCTATGGATTCTTTAGTCACATATGTTATAATTCTGTGTTTGATTTGATGACTGGAGGAACCTCCATAGTGGTGGCCGTAGTGACAGCACCATTTCTCCTCATGTGCTGTGTGGGAGGCACACACTGGTGTGTGAGGACATGCATGCATGATATGCTTGTGTGTGGAGACCAGAGGACAAGCTTGGCTATCATTCTTTTTTTTTTTTTTTAATTATTTTATGGTTCGTGTTTTGCCTGCAAGTATTTCTGTGGATCATGTATGCCTGGTTGTCCTCAGAGGCCAGAGGAGATGATTGTGAGCTGCCATCCAGGTGCTGGGAACTGAACCCAGGTCTTCTTGAAGAACAGCAAGCGCTGTTAATTGCTGAGCCATCTCCTTAGCCTGACTGTCATTCTTAAACCTTGTTTTATTTTGAGACGGAATCTCACTGTTCTGGCAGCAAGCCTGAAGGATCTACCTGTCTCCACCTCCCCAAGGCAGGATCTACACATACAGCCACCATACTTGTTTATTTTCACGTGGGCGTAGAGACTGAACTCGGGTCCTCGTGCTCATAAGGCAGGAACATCACCGACCGAGCCCTCTCCCCAGCCCCAGGACATGACCTTTTGAACATTGTTCATCAGACCCACTCCTTTTTCTGACTCTCTTTCCCCTTCCCAGAGAATCATATGTTGGCTTCTCGAGGCCCTGCTTGATGACAGCTATTTCCTTACGAATCCCAGCCTTTCCAGTCTATTCAGGCTGTTAAAACTGCTCAGAGAACTGGTCAGTCACGATAACCTCAAGTAAAATCTTACCGCTTAGTTTTCCACAGCACTAGCTGTCTCCCTTTCATTGGCTGTAGTCACCGCACAACCCACCATATCCTATGTAACTAACTCTACTGTATCAACTCCATCTAGTCCAACTGTAATGGTCATCTTAAGTGACTCTGCTTACATGAATTTAACTATACCTGTCTGCCGGGTCTGTCCTGTTCAATGTATCCACGGTACTTTGCAATCTATTCACAGAACCTCCAGTTGCCAACAATTGCCTCTTTAAACTTATCACTTGTTTATGTAGTAAGGTCAAGGTGTCAAAGGCCCAGAAGTTTCTACGTCCTTGAATCTGGCAAGCAGGGGAAGGGTGGAAAGAGAGGAAACTGTAGAGGGAGACCAGTGACTTACCACAGGACATAGCCTGTTAGCTCCATCTTTTAACAACTGACAAGCCTGTGTGACCACACATCACAGTGGTCCTCAGAATGGTCCTCATCTGAGCCTGAGAAGGATGCTTCAGCCTCTTGGGCCAACCAGTTAGCAATCTCTTGGTTGGACTGTACATGCAGGTCAACAATACCCAGTGATGTAAGGTCTAGCATGAGGCCAGGCACATGGAGAGTGAAATCATCCTGGGGTAGTTGGAAAGGTGGCTTGTGGTCCATGTCTTTCCTTGTCATCGTGGGTTTTTGGACACAGGATCTTGCTATGTTGCTGTCTTGGTTAGGGTTTTATTGCTATGAACAGATGCCATGACCACAGCAACTCTTATAAAGGGAAACATTTAATTGGGGCTGGCTTATAGTTCAGAAGTTTAATCCATTATCATCATAATGGGAAGCGTGGTGGCACATAGGCAGACATGATGCTGGAGAGGTAGCTGAGAGTTCCACATCTGGATCAGCAGGCAGCAGGAGGAGAGAGTGACACTGGGCCTGGCTTGAGCATCTGAAACACCAATGTCCACCCCTAGTGACACACTTCCTCCAACAAGGCCACACTTACTCTAATAAAGCCACACCTCCTAATAGTGGTACTCCCTATGGGCCTATGGGGGCCATGTTCATTCAGACCACCACAGTTGCCCAGGCTGTTTTCAAACTCTTGGACTTATATGATCTGCCTCAGCTCCAAGTAGTTGGAATGACAGCATATGGTGTTGCAAAGTCTTCAAAATCTGTTTCGTGCTCCTGCTGTGTAGTTATGGAACTAAGATTTTACTAAGGTATCATAGTCCAGATGACAAATGTCCTGACTGCTGTCTAGTTGCCTAGACGCCTCTTTTCATGGCATATACAGTAAGAGAAGGGGGCATGCTTAGAGCCTACCTCCCCATGATTGAAGACCCTTCCCTCTTACAGGTAGAAGATTTCCCAGAGGTGGCTTTTGACAAACAGAGTCATCAATCAAAGCTGTTCTAGGCCCGGCTTTGCATGAGTGAAACACACCTCCATACTCATGTCTGCAGGCGGCCTGGTGGCCTCAGGACTCTGTGTTGGCCACACACCCACTGATGCCTCACCCCACACACAGATGAAGTCTGGGGGTCCTTCCCATGTCTGAGTCATCATCTTTGCCTCCTGCTCTGCACCCCACTGAGGAGCAGGCAGTGACTGGTGCCTTGAAACTGTCTCAGCCAGAGCGAAGAGAGCATGCAGGTCTCTAGGCTCATGGAACCCTCTGGAAGCTCCAGAAAAATACCCAACTGTCTTGAGCAGTATCCCCTATCCTCCCAAATTCACGTGTTCCTGGAATCTCTGGACATGTCATCAGTTGGAAATACAGTCGTTTCAGATGTAACTAGCAAAGAGCTGTAAGGCAGTCATCCTGGCAGAGCATCGGTGACTCATGACCACACAGAAGGAAGGACACAAGGCCAGGCAGCCACACAAGATGGAGGCAATGATTAGGTTGGTGCAGCTGAGAGCCCCAGGAAGGCCAGGGAAGCTGGAAGATCCAAGAAATAAGACTTGCCTGGAACCTCCAAAGGGAATGTGGCCCTGCCAACACCTTAATTTCAGAATTCTGGACTGAAAAACTATCAGAGTATATCTCAGTTGTTTTAATCCATTAAATGTGTGGGCATTAGACACAGCCACCATAGATGACATATGCACAAGCAGACATGGGGTGGACTGTCAAGCTGATGCCGTGTGGAAGCCGGCCTACAGGCCAGGGTGGGGAGAAGACAGGGTTCGATGTCCCTGTGTCACTCTGATCTTGTAGGAGATACACTTCTGTGTCCCTTACCCCGGTTACTGCTTCCTTTTCTCCAGTGCCTACCACATTCCTGTCACCATGCAGAGCATTGGACATTTCACTCAGCATTTATAAGTGCAATCGTTAGGAATATTTCTGCAAAACTAGTCTAACCTTTGAGGTTTGTGACTCTGTGCAGGCTGGGATGGCAGAGCCAGGGCCTGAACTTGAGCCTGCCACGGTGACATAGAGCTCATATTAATAAAAATGGCAGCCAATGGCCGGGATCAGAACTCTTGCCCACCCATGCCTCTACCTACTTGCCCCCAGGCCTATGTAGCAGCCTCATCATGTGAGCCCTGTCCCTTGGTAACCTGAGGTGCTCTCACTTGTCCCTTTCCTTCATCCCATGTGCCGCTGTTTAAATGGGCTTTGTACACTCTTCATTCTATTACCTAGTGCTTAGGAGAAGGATTGTAGTAAGTCCTACTGTGTGTGCCTGTGTTACCTGAGGTGGCAGGGGAGCACCTCTGAGCCCTACTGTGTGTGCCTGTATTACCTGAGGTGGCAGGGGAGCACCTCTGAGCCCTACTGTGCGTGCCTGTGTTACCTGAGGTGGCAGGGGAGCACCTCTGAGCCCTACTGTGTGTGCCTGTGTTACCTGAGGTGGCAGGGGAGCACCTCTGACTCAGGACTGAATCTGGGGAGTTTGGCTTCTGATATGTCACATCACTTCCAGTTCTCCAACATTTCCAAGAGAGTTTGACACTAATATTAAAAACGAGAAAAGATCAGATATTCTGAGATGTGTGTCTGTAGAAGAAGCTGCCAAGAGTTCTGAGGCTTGTATTTAAAGGTTTATTTATATTTGTGTGTGAATGTTTTGTCTGCATCTATGTATGTGCACTGTGTGTGCGCCTGGTACCACAGAGGCCAGAAGAAGGTATTTGATCCCCTAAAATGGGAGTTAAACACAGTTGTGAGCTGCCATGTGGCTGCTGGGACTGAACCCAGGTCCTCTGTAAGAGCAACAAGTGCTGTTAATGGCTGAGTCCCCTCTCTAACCCCAAACTCTGAGGTTTCTTCCCCACGAGATTCATTATTTATTTGTTTTGTTTTTTTGTTTATTTATTTAATGTGTGTGTGTGTGTGTGTGTGTGTGTGTGTGTGTGTGTGTGTAAGTGTATGGATGTGTACCACATACAGCAGTGACTATGGAGGTCAAAAATAGTGCATTAAATTCCCTGGAACTGGAGTTACACCCCCATATGGTTGCTAAGAACTGAACTCTCATCCTCTGCAGGAGCAGCAAGTGTTCTGAACTGCTGAGCCATCTCTCCAGCCTAAATTCTGAGTTTTGAAATCTAGTATTTAATGGCATAGTCTTCACTGTAACAGCCTGCCTATGTTTGGAGATTGACTGTGGTTCCTACAAACGTATCTTCTCTTCTGGTTATTTGCTTTAGTCTCCAAGGGGCATGCTCCTTAAAAGCGTAGCCTATTTCTAAGGGTGTTTGCTTTTGCAGTAATGTACATGGTGACCCCAATGAGAACACAGGGCCCCACCTGCTGGGTCCAGACAAAGCTGGTTTTCTGGAGGCCTGTGTTTCAGTTGCCATATCCTTAGGGGACAATTTGCCTGTGAGGGAGGGGCTGCCCAGGCCTTCTAACCATTCTTCCCTTTGCCTCTTCATACAGGCTGGCCGTGGGTGACACTGTCTGTCCTGGGATTCCTGTACTGCTATTCACATGTGGGTATCACCTGGGCTCAGACATACACAATTCTCTAATGCTGCTGGTCCAGGTCATCCTTGCGGTCAGCCTTCAAAGGACATGGCATTTCACTCGGACCTCTCACTCTGAGACCATCCCTGAAGGACCACCTTCCACTCCAAGACAATCCCTGAAGAAACATTTTCCACTCCAGGACCATCCCTGAGAGACCACCTTCTATTCTGAGACCATCCCTGTGGGACCACCTGCTACTCCAGGACCATCCCTGTGGGACCACCTTCTACTCCAGGACCATCCCTGAGGGACCATCTTCCATTCTGAGACCACCCTGAGGGACAACCTTCTACTCCAGGACCATCCCTGAGGGACCATCTTCTATTCTGAGACTATCCCTGAGGGACCACCTTCTACTCCAGGACCATCCCTGAGGGACCGCCTTCTACTCCAGGACCATCCCTGTGGGACCACCTTCTACTCCAGGACCATCCCTGTGGGACCACCTTCTACTCCAGGACCATCCCTGAGGGACCACCTTCTATTCCAGGACCATCCCTGAGGGACCACCTTCTACTCCAGGACCATCCCTGAGGGACCACCTTCTACTCCAGGACCATCCCTGAGGGACCACCTTCCACTCATCTTCTGCTGAAGATGCTTCATTCTGAGTCTGACAGCTTTATCTATCACAGGAAATGTACAACCTGAAAAATCTTCTAATTTTGGAGCCTCAGAGATTTCCTGCCCCCATGAGCCTCCTGGTACATAAGCGAGAGTCAGGAGCAGTCTCGGGTCTTTCCCAGCTATACATGGTGACATTTGTTCTAGAACCTACTGTTGACCTGTTGAGTTCTTCCTTCTTGACTGGTGGTGGACATTCATTGTTTGGGCATGGAAACCCTGATCAGGGATAGGCTTGCCTCTCAGAGACATTCTGTGACGTTTAGTGACCTCTTTCCATGTTCTTCACTGGATTGGCCTGCACATGGATGGTCCTTAGCAGGGAGGCAGCAAAGCCGTAGTCCTGTTCCAAGTGGCCTGGCTAGAGTGGGTGATGTTCAGGTGGAGCATCCCAATGAGTTCTGCAGTTTGAACTTTACTGGGGCTTCCCCATGCAGCTGCTGTTCTCTGAGGTGTAGCCATGGAGTAACATGGTCATTCCTTTCACAGTTGTTCTGTACAGCATGGGAGTGTAAAAAGCCAGACAATGGCTATGTCCACAGACAGGTGCTATTGGGCAAGTCCTCTGGGAAAGGTGGCAGCCCAAGGTCCCATACACTACGTGTGTTTTGCTTAGTGGGTTTCATTGCCTTATTCTCACCCAAATAAAGCAGAGCCCTTTTGTAACATAGATAATCCACATTTTTCTAGACTTATTGTGGATGTTTTTAAATAAAAATTTTGAGATCTAAACATGCGTAACTTGACATTTCATCCCTCCAGACTGATGTTGGGCAGGCTACCGCCGACAGGTGGTCAGTGATAGTGCTCCCACTTGGTTTCACAGGGGAGGGGGTGAGGGAAGAGGCTGTCTGAAAAAGCTGTGTGTGTGGAATTTGGGACAAATGCTTAACTTAACTCCAACTATATGAATTTTTTACTGTGTGACAATTAGGTGTCAGGGCAAACGGGGCTTAGTGCTGTCTCTTTCTCTACAAGATAACATCCTACCTCATCCCTGGGAATATCAACTCAGTGGAACATGCGCCCTTACAATGCACCCCCAGTCACCAGGTAGATCCCCTTCTTCCTGGCTGCCATGCTTGGAAGGGATGGGGGGCAGATGTTGATGGCCTGGGATGAGTATGCTGTGCTCGTTAGAACAAAGCACAAGTCGGAAAGGGGCAGGTAAGCTCGACATTAATAAATAACCTCAGCAGCGGGCTTGGTAAGGGGGGAGACATGGGGCAGGTAATTGTGGGCTGCCGGGAGGTTCTAAGGATTGGGGAGAGTGAGAATTGAACTGAGTGCTGTGCAGTTTCACAGACCAACAGAGTTAAGGATCTGTGGTCAGCCAGAGAGAATCTGGGTGAGGCCTTCAAGTATGGGAAAGAGCTTGCTAAGAAAAACCGTAGTGTAAAAATGATTATAGGGCAGTGTCTAATGTGGGAACATCCTGTAAATAATGCAGGAGATGCTGAACTCTTCCAGAGAAGCCATTTACAGAATGGTAGACCTGTTCATGAAATGACACTGGAAGAGTCATTGAGTGTACTTGGTTGTTATAACCCTGAAGTTTGTTAGGTCTCAGGCTAGTGGACATTGGCTGTTAGTTCTCTGTGTGGATTATCCAGGACTCTTGTTGTCCTGCCTCTCCCTGCTTCCCACTGTAACATGACAGGAGCACCTTCCTCTATGGTCTCCACTCACTGTAAATAGACCCTTAAGGCTGGCTCCTGGGCAGCAGTCAGTCAGTCATTAACCCTGGCAACTTCAGGAACAGTTCTGGAAAAACACTGGGTAAGGTCCTGAGTCACTGCCAGCCCCGGGGCTCTCTGACTCTGATAGCTCCATGAGCAAGGCCAGGAGCTCTAGTCACCTGCCAAGACAGGGCCCAAGGAGGGCAAGATGCCTGAAGCCATGAGTGTAGTTTGTCCCTTCTGAGGCATTGTGGTGGGAGGCAGAGCCTTTGTTGTGGTTTGGCTACAAAGGACCCAGATCTTTAAGACCCGTATAGTAGAGGCAGCCTCACAGCCTCCCAAGGCAGAACCAGAACGTCAGTGAGAACAAGTATTGCCTCACTTTCCTGTGGACACTCAGTGAACAGACCTCAGACATAAAGTCTGCTGCCTCTAGAACTTTATATTCCCCCATCCATTATAGGTTCATATATCGACTGTCAACGTGACAGGATCTAGAATTACTTGAGACTTTTCTATGAAGGATTTCTAGATCAGGAAGACCCACTCTGAATACAGGTGGCACCATTCCCTGGGCTGGGATCCAGACTGTAGAAAGAAAGAGAAGAGAGAGAGAGAGAGAGAGAGAGAGAGAGAGAGAGAGAGAGAGAGAGAGAGAGAGCGCTGAGCCCCAGCACCCACCTCTCTCTGCTTCCTATCAAGGATGCCATCAATGTGACCAGCACCCTCAAGCCATGAGCTAAAATAAATCCTTTCTGCAAGCTGATTTCTGAATGAAAAAAAGAAATAAAAGGGAAAGGAGATGACTGCTCCTAGGTGTGGTGGAGGAGAAAGTTTATTATAGATATATGGGTGAATATAGCTAGAGGCAGGGACATCAGAGAGAGTCTAGAGTGGACATGACCCTGAGCCATGTGAGAGGGAGGGAGGAAGGGAGAGGGGAAAAAGGGAACCAGGTGCAGCAGCCAGGAGGCCCACAGAGAGGGGATAACCAAAATGGTGGGACTGTATAGGGAAGAACAGCCCAGTGCCCTGGGCTAGAGAAGTTTAGGGGAGGGAATGGGGTGTGCCAGCCAGGAGGCCCTGTGACAGGTAGGACTGAGGGATACAGGAAGAACCTGGCAGCCAGCATCTGCTTTGATATGTTAAATTGGCACCTCAGACATTTGGCTTGAAATGTAATAGCTTTTTTCTGCTTTTTTGCCACATCAACAGGAAAATTGACTGGTGCATGGGCACCATCCACATCAGAGCTCCCCAGATCAGTTTTTAAAAGAGAGTTATTGTTATGTTTATGTGTGTCATGTGTGTGCAGGTGCCTCAGAGGCCACAAGAGGGTATTGGATCACCTGGAGCTGGAGTTGCAGCTGGTTGGAAGGCAGCCACTCAGGTAGGTCTCAGGAAACACACACAGAACTGCTGGAAGAACAGAAAGCACCCAACTGAATGTCACAAGTGTCACGTATAAAATAGTTTATTACCATAATAAATAAAATTAAACTTTTTTTTTACAAATATTATTTGTGCTTGTTTAAAAATGTCAAGAAGGGGGTATCATCATCCATGGAGTGCCCAAGTTTTCTTCACATCCCTACGCCACAGCCACACAGTGGAGCTCTTGGCAGCATCCTTGGCTGACCACAAAAATAGCCTCAGCTCATTTGCACTTCCGTTTATTCATGCTCATTCGGACAGAGGAAAAAGAAACAAAACACCCAATAAAGGATTTGGCAGGATTTGATGGAGAGTGTTCGTATGAGAAGCCCCAAAATGATGAACTGCTCATGAGTATAAATGTCCTTGCAATGTGGACAGTCTCCAACTGATGCACAAATACAGTGTCTGAATATTAAGAGGCTACATTCATGGGGGGTGTTGCATTCATACCATAAACGCAGTCTGTCTTCTGATAGGAGAGCTGCAAACTTCTCAAGGACCAATGGGTCAGTGGATGACTCAGAAGTCACAGATAAAGAGTCAGTGTCTCTAAGGAAGGTTGAGTGGCAGGTGGAGACGCCCCCACCAGGTCTGGCAGGAATTCAAGGCCATCCTTAAAGGTTCTGATACACTAGTGTGAAAACTGAAGTTTCATTTGAGACTGACTTAAGCTGCAGGTAAAATTCACATTGATGCCTTTGAACTGTGGGAGGTGGCAAGGAGTTCTTCTCAACACCAACACCTCGGGTGGAAAATGGTCCTTTCTCAGAAGCTTAGGGTCAGTACTTCAGGGACACTGAAGACTTCTCCAGGTGGAGAGCATGGGAGCTGGTGAAGATAGTTTTTACTGATGTGAGTAAGAAGGCAGTATACGGAGCAGTAACAATGATGGTGACATTTAGGTAGGAGAGGCCATCTGAGGGCTTGAGGGAACCTAGGCAGACCTCCTTTCTAAGCAATGCTAGGAGAGGGGGTAGGAAGGGGCACTGGCAGCCCCATTGTGGCTGGAGTTCCATTCAATCAAAGTTCTTAAGGCTAAACATCTTTATTGCAAAACAGAGCACAAACAATTTAGTTGTGTGTACATCTACAACTTGTACCTTCGCCAGGGCTCCTGAGAGGCCCCGGAGTGTACCTGTAAGATGTCAGTGAGACAAGGAGATGATGATCTGCCTCTGATATTTCTAAAGAGTTCATTCAGTCCCTATTCCAACCTGGACATACCTGGCATTTGGCTTAATATTCTCTCCTCCCACTTAAGGATTTGGAAGCTGAAGCCTGTGCATGGTGGGGTGGGAAGTATTTCTACTCCTTGCCCAGCCATCCTCACTGCGGAAGCAGCACAGAGGCTCTAAGAGGTGGAGGCTAACACAGGCCCTAGGAACCAGATACCAAGAAATCAAAGTAATAAATGTGTTTCCAGAAGGTTGCTGGGGAGCTAGAAGTATCATTCAGTGGTAGAGCTTTTCCCTGGCATTGGCAAGGACCTGACTTTGACCTCCAGCATCATAAACAAGAAAGAAAACCTTCTGTGAGGCTGCTGTGTTGGGCACAGCAGTCAAACACTTGGGCTCTGCTCCAGCAGGAAGCAGAGAAGTGGAGTTAGCTGTGCCTAGACCAGAGCATCACAAAGCCTGTCATATGCCCAGTAGAGGAGGCTGCAGCTGCCTCTAGGATGGCATGGCTGACGAGGCAGCATGCCTACCAAACCAGAACACTGGCTCTGCCATTTTGGTTCTGATGTCTAGCCCACACTACTGAATGCCCTCAGGAAGAAAGCAGGTCCGTCAGTCCAAGTGGGATTGCCGCCCTTCAAACTAGCCTGTTTGGATAGCCCCTGGGAAATGGAGCTTCACTGTGGATGATATTCACAATAGCTTATCTACAAGAGACCAAGTAGTCAGCACTTACTGGACAGTGGTGTACCACATCATGTGCTCGTCCCCTCCAAAAGAACAAAGTGTCTCTCAGCATAATTTTTTCTGAAATCTCAGTGTTCATTCAGTCTGTTACCTAGTCACTCTTTGTTTTCTGCTCTCTTCCCAGCTACCAAATAATGGCTAATACAGGAAGGTGCAGGCCATTGGTATCTGAGTCCTGGGGTCCTTGCTCAAGACACCAGTTGTGTCCTTGTAAAGGTGAAGTTGGCACAGAACAGCCTCTGGTCCAGTGCATGCCATAAAAGTAAAGAGAGATGGGCTGGCTCATTTAAAATTTATTTCAGAGAAGGCAATCATAGCAAAAATGCTGTAGGAATGGAGAAAAATAAAAGCCACCCCGTGTTCTTCACTCTCACCTTCAGGAACCCCTAGGCCCTAGATTCCTAGAACCCCAAGATGAGCAGAGATGCCCCATGCAGAGTGTGGACCTCAGTCTAACAGGACTTCAGCACAATTTGCATTGACCCCAGAGGCAGCCTGAAGCTTTATCTGTCCCCTGACACAGGGTGGGCTCCAACAACTCTCAGCACCTGGATCATCCAAATGGGGAGATACAGCTCAAAGAGATTCACCCCCTCAGAAAGAGCTACCAAGGAGAACAGGGCCTCTACCCACTGGCTAGCAAGGTGCCAGAGGGCCCACTAGGTCTCAGAGAGTTCCAGAAGGATCTCTAGGAGCAGGTGCTTCCAAGGCTGAGTGTTACATGACCATGGGGCCCATCCTACCCTAAGCTTAGCGCTCCTGAACTCTAGAACCAGGCTAATGAGTATGTGTGAGGAGTGGCCTTGTGGGACATTCAGGGGGCAGCTGGCATACACGACTCCAGTATTTCACAGTCTGTTCCCATGGGTAGTTGGCAGCAGCTTAGGAGACTGTGGGCCTCACTTACTCAGAGTCACCAGTGGGTGTCTCTGAATGCTGCCATCTGAAACTGAACCTACTTGTGTCTTGGTCTAGGGATGCCAGAGGCTAGCCCTTAAGCATTGCAGTAAATGTACACTACATATGTACACACCCTTGATTTCCCAGGGCCATCCATTCTGTACAGACAGCCATGCGTCAAGTCCCAACATATGCTGTAGCCTCCAAGCAGAACACTGAACATCTTTGGTAGGGCAGGTCTTGAACGTCAGACTCCCTAGACAAAATAAGGCTAAGCAGAGGCACCCATGTCACTCACTTGCTCTCCTAAATGCTCTTCCAAAGCTCACTGCAGAGCTGAGCTTCCAGGCTCATCTGGTAGGGTCACACCCCTGGCAGCCCTCCAGGTGTGCACCTGAGCCAGCTCCCTGACCTGTCCGATGCCATCCAGAAAAGACCTACCAATGTGACCTCAAGTGACTGAGGCAGCAAGTGTCCCTGAGCATCATGATGTGGGAACTTGGATGCCACAGAGATGGCCCTGTGACCGTGGCTCTGAGCCCCAACCTTCCCCCAGACCACAGCTCCACTGTCACATGACACAGCTTATCACTGAGACATCTTGAAAACCAGTGCGTCATCCTTTTTCCCCAGCTCCCTAAGAGAGAATAGTCATGGTCCTGCCATTATTTTTAGAGTAGGAAATAGGTTGGCTTTCAAATAAGGCTAAGTGTGGCTCCCACGTGACTTCTAATGACCCCATGCACTGGACAAAAATCCCATGAGAATCGAAATAGAAACCTAGTACTTGCTACAATCATTTTTGAGGTTGTGTGTGTGTCTACGTTGTTAGGAAAGCAACGCTGGGTGCCTGCCCCTTCCTTTCGATGTCCCACACCCTGAGGAAAGCCATGGGCGAGCTTGGGAAGAGGATGTGGGAGAAGCAGCAGAGAATCCCACGTCGTGAGGCCTATAGCATGGTGCAGCGCCAGAGGGCCACCTGGTTCTGGGAGCTTCCACATCACTCATCCCACAGAGCAGACTGTGGACCACACCACAGAGCCTGCTCAGAGCCAAGGGCCCTCTTGGCTCATCCTGGCCTTACCTCTTCCGGGCAAGGAAACCTGAGGAGCCCAGAGCCTGTAGGTCCATGGCACAGCACTCGAAGCTCCATCTCTGCCATGAGAGTGGGAAGGCTCTCCCGTCCATCAATCTCCCCTTACTGAGAGTTTGTTACAAATGACAAGAATAGGAAAACAGACGGTGGGGTCAGACGTGGCTACACAGGGGTGGTGAATGCCCAGACATCCCTGTGCCTGTCGTGGTCTTCAGGGGGCTGGGTAAAGGAGCCCAATGTGGTCTATTCTCGAGGGGTTCCAGGAGCTCTTCCACCAGTCTCTACATGGCTGCTGCCCTTTCCTGGTAGTTTTAATCTTTTATAAATATCACATTGGTAAAACATTTTAAAGGAAATGCTCTTTAGATAGATGGTGTGCCCCTTCTCCCCTAACTCTCAGCTGTGGTTGAGATGCAGCTGCCATCTTGCAGGGTGGGCACCCAGCCATGTTCCTGCTTATATTTTCCAGAGCCCACACATCCACACCGATGCTACTTGGTCCCACTTTGACTTCCTGTCAGGAAAAGCCTACTTTAAAAATTGTTGGTCATGTGGGTGGTGTGGTGAGAGGTGTTGAGGGCAAGGGGCAGGCTTTTGTCTTTTTTTGTTTGTTTTGAATGATCCTCTCAGCTTGCTCCAAAAATGTCTCTCTCTGACTCTGGGGACTGGGGCCTGGAGATCTCACACACCTCCTGAGGAGACTGGGCAGACCCTCTGGACATTAGTATCCTGAGTATCTCAGAAAGCTGCTTCTCAATGGCAGTCATTTTGGCGTTCAAGGCCTTGATGTCCTCCTTCAGCTCATGCTTCACTTCCAGAACCGTGGCCTGCAGCGTCTGCTCAGGGATGGGGTAGAAAGAATGCTTGACCTCAGCCGAGACGGGGCTCCGGTCCTGGGGACTCCTAGCCTCCCCCACATTGTCCAGGCGAAGGTCGCTCTTGGTGATGCCACTGTCACAGGAATCTGTCTTCTTCAGCGTGGCCTCTCCTGATGCCTTTGTCCTCTCGGGCAGCGTCTCCATGGACTCTGCCTTGGAGACCTTGTTCCAATCCTCACCCTTCCCACAAGCATCTTTGAACCGGGCCCAGCCTTTGCGCTTGGCACAATCGCCACTGCCTGCCTTGGGACCTAGGCACTCAGATCCTGGTGCGTGCAGCTTGGCATGGTCTGACACTGTGGAGGTGGAGGCCGCCTGGAAGGACACAGGCGTGGCAGGGCTCTCACGCACCGTGACCACGCTGGCCTTCACCAGGCTATGGTTGGCTGAGGTATGGTCTGTGAGGGCATTGCCCTTCTCTACATCCAGGTCATCCAGGTCCCGGCCCCCTCGCTCTGCTGCCAGCCTGGCCTCTTTCTGTTGGCGGAACCTCTGGAACAGCCTCCTGACAGGGTGGTCAGGAGGCAGGATGAGGGGGGCTTCATTCTTCCGTTTCATTCGCTCCTCCTCTTCCCGTTTCACATCGCTGATCTTCCGGAATACAATCTGAAGGGAGAAAGGACACCCTGTGTTAGCTGGAAGGAGCTCCAGATGCCAAGTCACCCTGACAATGTGGTCAACACAGCCACCGAGGGCCGTAGCCCACAGCACATTCACAGCCCTGCAAGCCTCCAGGGCCGTTCCTCCTGACTGACATCACCTTCCTTCTCCTGGCCTGGTTCTTTTAGCTCTCCAACATCAGAACATCGGCTCTCACTGCTATCCTACTCAGGAGGAGCAAAGTCCACCTACGTGTGGGAGGCTGGCTGCCAAAACTGCATCCTCCCAGGACACCTAGTAAATTAGAAATCCACTGAGCCTCTAAGATAAAAAGCCCCAGGGATTCTTATCACAAAGTTCGGATATCTTGAGTGTAAACCACACTGCAGTGTAGGAAAGTTAGCTTACATCACCACTGGGGCTACTGCTGGGACTGTCGGTGCTGCCCACAGATCTTAGTGTGGGTGGCTATGGCAACTACAAGCTAGGGTCTTTGGGTTAACCTAAGAACAAAGACTCCTGACCTTAACCCATGCTTGTCCACACTAACCAACCCTTAGTTAGTGCTTGCAGTTCATAGGCATTTCTGTGTTATCTCAGGTATTCCTTAGTACAAGGTCACTGAGACACACAGAATCCCAATTTTGAAATGAGACCCAGAGTGTCTGAACACTGCATGATACAGTAAGTTGTGTCTATACGAGTCTTTCACCCAAGCCACTGAACCCCAGATCTGTTGAAATCACTTTATTCAGACGGCCCCTCAAGACCAGCTCAGCTACACATAGTGGCAGGTGTTTGGCTGAGCCAGCAGCTGAGCCCTGGGGACGCTTGCCCTCCCCAGCTATGTCACAGTAGCAGTTAGACTCCAGGACACACTCTGACCCTGAGGAAAGCACCTGGCAGCTGTCCTCTTTGTATGAGTGCTGGCTTAAGATGCAGAAAAATGGCTTCTCCGTTTTCCTCACCTGGAGCACATGCTCTGTGCAGGAAACCCCAGACCAGCCACCAATATGTCCTAGGACTTGTCACAGACTCCCAGGTCTCGGAGAGGCACATGTGGTGGCATGCCAAGAGCATGGCCTTTGGGGTCAGACAAAGTAGTAAGACCTTTGCCCTATGTGCCAGATGCGAGTCTTACTTACAAGTCTTGACGTCTTCACAAAAGGAGGAGAAATCTGCTTGTTAGCCTGAAGTGACTGTGTGATAACATTCAATTCTGCCACCCCGTTTTTCAAGGACCCAAAAGTACATGAAATATAGCTTGTCCCACCTCTTCCAAGGGCCCTGGCCCACTCTGATAACAGCACTCAGGAGGGTTTCAGATATGAGCAATATATGGAGAACCTCAATAATCACAGATCGCTTGACACTAGTGATCAACCATCCATGTCACAGGCTGCTGCCTCTGCCCTGACTTCTTGGCCAAAGCACCTGTCACTAGACGGCTTCACACCAAGGTCAATGGCAGGCAGGTGGATGTCACTGGGTAGCATTCCTCTCTCATTTATTCCCAAACTTGTCCTTGCCTTCACCAGCTGAGATGCTACTCCCATTGTCCCTTCCTTGGCCCTCTGTCTGTCCTTCCCTTGGCCCTCTGTCTGCCCCTCCCTTGGCCCTCTGTCTGTCCCTCTCTTGTCCCTCTGTCTGCCCCTCCCTTGGCCCTCTGTCTGTCCTTCCCTTGGCCCTCTGTCTGCACCTCCCTTGGCCCTCTGTCTGTCCCTCTTGTCCCTCTGTCTGTCCTTCCTTTGGCACTCTGTCTGTCCTTCCCTTGGCTCTCTGTCTGTCCCTCTCTTGTCCCTCTGTCTGTCCTTCCCTTGGCCCTCTGTCTGTCCTTCCCTTGGCCCTCTGTCTGTCATTTCCTTGGCCCTCTGTCTGTCTCTCCTTTGGCCCTCTGTCTGTCTCTCCTTTGGCCCTGCCTCATGAGTTGCCTAGATCTGTGGGGACAAGACAGGGAGCTCAGAAGAATCCTATTCACTTTGAGAGGACCAAGGAAACCCAGCTCCAGACATCTGAGGACAAAGGGCTAGTAATAGGGGAGCAACCATCACCCCCTCCCAGTGCCACTGCCCAGGTTTTCATCAAGTTTTAAGTCCCCTCTAGCTGAGGCCCAGAGCAAGCTCCTGCAGAAAGCCTGCCACATCCCACTGAGCTCAACATTCCACCTTGTGGTTCTGACATCTTTTGTGTTTGCCCAACTCTGCTGCCCTTTTTCTCAATCTTCTACCCATGTTTAGTGGTAATGGAGCTGCCTTTTCTTAGCAGGGAACACAGAGAGGCAGCTGGGTGGAGAGGAAGCAGATGAGGACACAATGGCTACTGGAGTTAACTGCTGCCTTAACTTTCTAATTGACTCCTAACACTTTCCTCCCAACCCCATGGCCTTTGCCAGCCGAGCTAGGCTGAGTGGGTTTCTAGTCTTCCCGAACAAGACACCAGGTGTTTGTATCATATCTATCCCCACTGAAAGCCCTAAGGGCTTAGAGCGGGACTCTACATGTCACATTATTTTTGACTTAAATTTCCTATCACCCGACCTAAGAGACCAGTGTTTGTCTGTTTTGTCCATGATTAGCTCTTTGGAGTGCCTAGGAGGCTCTCAATTCATATTTGTAGAAGAAATGAATGAAAATGGGTAATATTGGTTAATGAGCCAGAGGGAGAATGTCTCTGACCTGGAAACATGACACTCCAGAGGTCATGGTATCATAATGGGAAAGGTTTGGCTGAGAGCACACTGCTGCTCTCTCTGTGTGGAGAGTCAAGGCAGCCCTTGAGATTTCAGATAAGCTGTGCCAGGCCTGGGGAGGGAAGTTCCGCTGATATCAAGAAGGCATCACAAAACTCACCCTGGGAGGTTGCACATGAGTGTCCATATAGGCTTTTCAAGGCTTAAAAGCATCCATGTAAGTGTGCACAGGAAGGGTGGCTATGCTGTGCTCTTCAGTGGGCCCTGGCTCAGAGTCTGGGACTGACCCAGACAATATCTGAAGAGATGGTCAGCCAGGGCCTCCCCTTGGGGTCCTGGTCTTCAGGTTCATACTTCCTGTTTGGGAACCTCTGGCCTCATAGAGATGCCAGAGGCTGCCCATCTGCACCAAGAGGCAAAGGAACCAAAGCACACAGCTCACTTTGGACAGCAGCACCCCCCACCACCACCCAGGGACAAGGCTAAGGGAGGTCTTATGAGACTGATGTGCCCTGGCCACTTTGCTGATATGGAGTTGAGGGCACTTTCCTGATTTCAGCTGCTGGTTTGAAGTCATTAGTGGAATCTGTGCCAGCAGCAGCCATGACCACGCATTTTGATGAGCATTTTAGACAGAGTGGACAGGGCTGGCTGCTGTGTGCAACTTGTAACAATGAGGTCTGTGTCACTAGGATCAGCACTCCCCCATCTGCCCAGAGACACTCACAGTTCCCCAAGGCGGGAGTGTGCCTCAGCAATGGGGCCAAGACCTCCAACCCTGTAACCCCAATACTTTCTGTGTAGATAAGGCTCTGGTTGGAAGCACAGCTACTCTGCCCTCACAGTGTCTCCTGGGCTTTTAAATGCTACAGGGGGTGGGGCACAGTTTCAATCCATGCCTTATTGTAAGGATTCTTGGAACCTGAGTGTACAAATGTACCTTAGGCATGTTGGGAGGAAAGTTACATTCAGAATTTCTTTTATTTTGTGTGCATGGGTGTTTTGCCTGCATGTATGCCTGTGTACCGTGTGCATGCAGTGACCATGGAGGTCAGAGGAGGTAATAGGATCCTCTAGAACTGAAGTTACAGATGGTTGTTAGCCATCACCTGGGTGCTGGAAATAGAATCTGGCTCCTCTGGAAGAGCAGTCAGTGCTCTTATCTATGGAGCCAGCTCTCCAGCCCCATATGCAGAATTTCTTAATCCAATTCCCCAAATCACTCTTTCAAATGAGTACCATTTCCCAGAATTCCCTCAGTCTATGGGGTGGGGTGCCCTCTGTATTTGTGTATAGTTTCCTGTCCCAGGCTATGTGTCTCCTCAGTACTGTTGAGCCTTGGAATTGAGGATGTGTGTGTGGGGTCTTCCCTGCAGATGCATTGCTCCATGGGTGGGTCTGCATTGATCCAAACTCTAAGATTCAGCTAATTCTGCGTGATATGGCCCTAGCTCAACTCTCCTGCCCCTAGCCATGCTAGATAGTTTCAGGTCCCAGGTAAAGCTTGGTTCACTCCACCTGAGGCTCTCTCCTACCACACATTCTACTCTGGCCCTTCAACTTGTCTTTACTGTGAGCTCCAAGATTGAATTTAGCAGTCAAATGTTCCAACAACCTTCCCTGACTCTCCCCACCCAACATCAGGAAACCCATCCCGACGGTGCCAAGCGGGGGCAGCCACGTGTGTGTTTCCACTACTCACTGCAACTCATGGTGAGAAAACCCTTTCCTAGTTGGTCACGTTTTTTAGAAACTGTCACGTTTTCCATTTTTACCACCACGCCCAGCATCTACAGCACTCAAACGTGTCGGTACCCAAGTTATGACCACTCCCATTTGTGAAGCTGATGCTCTGCATAGGATGCTGTCCACATCATCCCCTAAAACCTGCTTCTGATGTGTGTGATCCCATGAGGAAAGAGGAGATAACATGTAGATTTATTCTATGCACACCACGTAGGCTCCTGAAGTGTAGCGCGTGAAGTAAACTTCTGAAGGACTTCCATTGTTAGCTCTTGTCATTTCAGACCCAACTTAACTGACTCCATTATCCCTGTCCAGTTTTCAAACTCTTACACCTCAGGGAGGGGATATTTGGAAGGAGGCCTAATCTATATCTTATTTTTTGCAATGAATGAAGACAACTGTTCTTGAATTTTCCTTTTGCATAAACTTCGATCTTCCTAGGGAAAATCACCCAATTTCATGGGAAGGGCCTGCATGGGGGGTAGAGGGTGGGCAGTCTGATGACTGGACCTCTACATGCTGAGCAAGCTGCCCTGAACTGGTCCTTTCTGCTGACTCCCCAGCTCCCATCAACTCAATGTCAAACTTGTTTCTGTGGACTTCATTATAAGAATTCAAGGAACGTCTCCATGGCCCAAGAAACTATTTTGGAAACTACTAGATGACTTCAAGGTTCCCCTTTAGAATGCAGTTAGTGATTTTAATAATTTATCATATGTTCAAGTAGCGCTGTATAGCTTAGCCCACACACTCAAGAGCATTATCTTATGGAACTAAGGTGCGGTGGGTGTGGTGGTTTAAATGTCTCCCATAGACTCACTGTTTGGCATGTGGGGGAGGGATTTGTATGGGGTGCAGCCTTGCTGGAGGAAGTACATCCCTAGGGGAGGCTTTGAGAGCTTAAACCTTTGCCCTTCCAGGATTCTCTCTGCCCTGCATGCTTGCAGCTGGGTGTGAGCTCTCAGGTTCCTGCTCTGGCCTCTTTGTCACCAGCTGCCACACTTCTCTGCCATGATGGACGCATCCCTCTGGAACCCTAAGCCAAAATAAACTCTTCCCTCCTCAAGTTCCTTCTGGTTGTGATGTTTTTATCACAGAAACAGAAAAGCGGCTAACATACAATATTCCCTGCGAGGTGTGCATTCGAGAATCACCATTGCAATTTGACAATGGAGGACGCTGAGTTAGTGACCGGCTCAGTGTCACACGGACAGGACTTTAGGGTATAGCCTGTCCTCTTTCCTTCTCATGAAATAAACTTAGAGACTGTTCCAACAGAGAGGTGCTAGAGACTATGCAGAGGTCCATAATCATTCGCTGGAAAGACTCAGCCCTGGAGACTGGCTACCCCTTCACTGGAAGTGATGGGATAGGTCTAAACCCTTCCTGGGTCCAGCCAGAGTCCTTCTAGCTTGTGGGAACACGTTTTCTCTTGTCTGACAGGCTAGGGATGGGAGGCCCAAGCTGAATACTGCACATTCCAAGTCTTACTAAAATGCTGGGAAACAGAGGAAGTCCACAGGGCAGGGATGGCCACTGTATGCCATGCATGCATCTCTACATCCCTCTGAGACTGCCCTGAGCAATGGCCTGAGCCCAGGAGGCCGTTGATAACTGGTTATTGAGCTGAACTGATAGACACTCAGATCCTTAAGCTGCAAGGCTTTGTGAGCAACTATTTTTAACTTTATTTGAAAAAAAATTAACCTCTTGTGATCTGAGATGAGTCAGAACAATCGACTGCCTGGCTCCCTCAGTGGACAGTCCACAGGGCTAGAGAGATGGGTAAGTTGATAATGTGCTTTTCACATAAATACAGGGTACAAGTTCAGTCCCCAGCACCCACATCAAAGAGGCTAGGCATATGGTGCCTGACTGCAAACACAATGCCTGGGAGTAGAGACAGGAGAACCCCTGGGGTTCACTGTCAGTCTAGCCAATTGGCAAGATCCGGGTTCTACAAAAGACACCTTTTAAGAAAATAAAGTGAAGATGACTCTGTGCACATGCACACACATGCATGTTAACCCAAATGTATGCATACACACAGATACATACACACACACACACACACACACACACACACACACACACACACGAGAAAGACCTAGCCTCTCTTAGATCTGACCCCCACTCAAGTGACAGCGAAGACTAGGCCAAGGAGAGCAGGAGACCCCGCAAGGTACAGCGGGTCCCAGCCATACAAGAGGAGGAAGAGCAGCCCCGGGAGGGTAGTGCAGCAGGTGGAGCCGTGACGCCATGAGAATGGCGGTTAGCGGAGTAGGAGCCAGCCATTTAAAAGGACTCCAGCTGCGGAATGACATTAAACCCATCATTTCTCCATGCCTTCCATGAGTAGGGGCTGTGTGCTTAGTGTTTTGTCAACTTGACACAAACTAGTGTCCTCTGGGAAGAGAGGCTCTCAGCAGGGAAAATGCCCCATTAGATTGGCCTGCAGTCAAGCCTGGGGCATTTCCTTGGTTAATGTTTAAATCAGAGGGCCCAGCTCACTGTGGGCAGAGACATCCCTCGGCATGTGGTCCTGGGCAGTATAAGAAAACAAACTGAGCAAACCATGAGGAGCAAACCAATAAGCAGCACTCCTCCATGGTTTCTCCTTCAGTTCCAGGCTCTGGGTTCCTGTCCTGCTTGAGTTAATACCTTGATTTTTCTCAGTGATAAGCTGTGACATGAAAGTGTAAGCCAAAGAAACCCCTTTCTCTCCCAGATGCTTTTGGTCAGTGTTCTATCACAGCAATAGAAAGCAAACAAGAATGGGCTAAGGTATGAATCATAGACAATCATGACAAACCTAAAGAAAATTATCCTATTTTATACTGAATTCTGATGCATGTCCCCTGTCTGAAATGCTCAGAGGGGGAACAGAAAGAACACAGGTTTGGTGTAGCCCTAACTCTGCTTTTGACTGGCCTCTGGGTGACCTTGGGCAAGTTATGCCCATGGTGGAGTTAGCTGGATGGTCCTCAAATGTGGCTATGTCTCAGAATATCTGCAGACTGTGTGCACAGAATGTGAGTGGCCTGTGACAGCTAAGACCAGCCCATGTACCAAGCTCTCAGGAACAGTATCCGAGAAGCCAGGACTGATGCCTGCTGAGGTCACTGGCATTCTGCCATCCTGTGTGTGAGAGTGGGCACAGCTCTTCCCAGGGCCTCATGCACCTCTCTGCCTCCACCTATGTATGCTCCCAGAACTTCTGTGTGCTACTTGGGACTTTCATGGTGTGTGTGTGTGCGTGTGTGTGTGTGTGTGTGTGTGTGTGTGTGTGTGTGTGTTTGTGTGTCCCCAACCCAATGATTGTGAATGTCCCAGCCCCTGGTCCCTGAAGGATGATGACTGGACAGGCTGACCAGCCCTTGCAATCATTTTTAAATAATTTTTACTTAAACTTCAAAAAGCCAGCTTGCTCTCTGAAGTGGAGCACCCAGGGCCCAGCAATACACAGTGAGTATTTCCTGTCTGTGGGCCCCTGCACAGAGGGCTCCTCGCACAGGGTAACCCTGTGGAGCAGCTCCTCCACACAGAGGGCTCCCTCCATGCAGGGGACCCTTCCACATGGCATCTCCCTGATGTAGGTGGCTCTCCCCAGCACAGGGCAGCTCTGTTGCAGCCTGGATCCCAGACTTCTCTCTCCAGGACCTGGTCCAGCCTAGTGCTGATTCATTCAGGCTATACTGAGACACAGAGCAGCAGGGGGACTTGGCCTTACCCTCACATCCTAACAGGCCTGGGTGATGTAGCTTTCTTCATGGTCTCCTTAGCCAGCAGCCCTCCATCAGTATCCCTGCCTGGTTTTATAGCTGAGCATAAAACTTGAAGATTTACAAACCAGGCCATTTAAGAAACTTAAATTTTGGAAAAACGAACTATAGATGGGCTGATAGGAGGGCAGTTGGCTGGACTTTGCTTTTGAAAAACCCTCCACTCATTACAGAATCAAGTGCTATGTTTTGTTTTGTTTTTTCCTTCAACAGCCTCAGGAACATTTTACTGCCCAGAACTTTGGATGCCCTCTGAGTCTCAGGGATTAGAGGAGGCACCAGAGAGACTGAGGCAGAGCAGGTCAGCCAGTCTCTTTGAGCTCAGACTGTATTCTCAGGACCTGGGGCTGGAGGGGATAAAGCATGGCCTTGTCCTCCAGGGATGCCAGGATGCGGGAGTCAGATGATGACCTCAGAGCTGAAGCTCTTAGCAGGCTGGAGGAGGGGAGACTCATGAGTGATGGACAGAGTGTCAGCGCATGCTCTAAGCATCATCCAGGGGGTGACCATGGTCCCCAGGCCTCAGCTTCCTCATCTGTCACCATGGATAATATAGTTTCTAGGGAAATCACCACGATTAAGTGGGATAGTCGCTCAGTAAATGTATTAGCAATTAATTTTTCCTTGTGGGGGTGACCTGGAGACGACTCCAGAGGGCGAGCTAGAAATAGGGCAGAGGTGAAGGATTTGGGTGAGGGTGTTCTGCACAGGGAACAGCACATGTCAAGATCACATGCCACGGAAAGAGAATAGTGTTTCTGTGACAACAGTCCCAGAGGTAGGGGCTGACCCTGATGGACAACACTCAGGGCCAGTTCTGTGGGATGGTCTGTATGTCAAGTGTGTTGCTGATTAATCAATAAAACACTGATTGGCCATTGGCTAGGCAGGAAGTGTAGGCGGGACAAGGAGGAGAATAAAGCTGGGAAGTGGAAGGCTGAGTCAGAGAGACACTGCCAGCCGCCACGATGACAAACAGCATGTGAAGATGCCGGTAAGCCACGAGCCATGTGGCAAGGTATAGATTTATAGAAATGGATTAATTTAAGCTGTAAGAACAGTTAGCAAGAAGCCTGCCACGGCCATACAGTTTGTAACCAATATAAGTCTCTGTGTTTACTTGGTTGGGTCTGAGGCTATGGGACTGGCAGGTGAGAGAGATTTGCCCTGACCTTGAGCCAGGCAAGAAAACTCTAGCTACAGGCCAGAATTTCCCTTTCTCTGATCCCAGATCTGCAGAGACATGAGCAAGCAATCTGATACTTGTGATGCCATAACCACGGGCTGTTCCTGCCACTATGCCTGCCCTTCCCAGACAGGCTGTACCCCCCAACTGTGAGCCCAAGCAAATCTATGATCCTTCCTTCCTTCCTTCCTTCCTTCCTTCCTTCCTTCCTTCCTTCCTCCCTCCCTCCCTCCCTCCCTTCTTCTCTCCTTCCTTCTGATGTTTCTGTCAAGCACTCTGTCGGAGCAATGTCCCTAAAGAATTCTGGAGCAGAACACATAAGTAGGGAATAGCATCAGCCTAGGGGAGGTGAGGGACTGCTGAGGTTCCCATAGCTGGCCACACTAAGCTGCCTAACCCTTTCATGGATGGAGGAATGGCTGCAGGCAAAATCCTGACTTTGATTGCTCAAGACAAGATGGACTCTGACACGCAAGAGCTAGTGTTTGGTTATTGGAACAGCTTCTCTCAAGTCACGGGTTATTGGTCACCCTGACAACAACCTTAAAGCACAATCCTGGGTAAGAGGGGTCTCCGGGTTAGCCAGGAAAATTCTAGAGGCTGGCGATGTGTCCTCGGGGACCACTGGCTCTCGGTAGACGGCACACTGGCTGATCCCTTCAACCACCATACAGCTCAGCACTCTCTCTTGGCATTATCCATGAATGACGTATTGCTGCACTAGCCATGAGAGCCAAGGTATGGAATTTGCTTAAATGCCCGTCAACAGATGACAGATAAAGAAAATGTGGTCCACAGACATGGTGGGATTTTATTCAGCCATAAAGAAAAAAATGAGATTATAACATCTGCAGGGAAAGGGATGGAACTAGAGAGATCAACTGTCAAATGAAGCAAATCACACCCCAAAAGACAAATATTAACATGTTTTCTCTTACATGGAGTTCTACATTTAAGCTCATATGTACGCATATTGATGAAAAGGGAAAGGGCAATGTTGGAAAGTGAGAAGAGGAGTAAGAGAGTAACAAACACAAACATGAAAGTAGATGGAGGTCTGTTTGGGCAGGGGTGGTGGAAGGAGGGAGCCAGCCCAGAGAAGAGGGAAGACAGGGGAGGAGAGGGGAGAGTAAACAAGAACAAAAGGTAATGTACATATGAATGAATGTCACAATGTAACCTGTTAGTTTGTATACTAACTAGAAATGATCAATGGAGAGAGAAGGGCTCAAGAGGATGCCTTGTCTGACCACTCAGTGACCTGAGGAGAGGGGTACCATCCCCATCATGGTTGCACACCTGCCTTCTGAGAACAGAAACTTGGAAGGTCTGCTGACAGACCACAGAGACACTAGATGTTCCTTCCAAGGCTAGGACAGACAGCGAGCCCTGCCCTTGGTGTTCCGTGCTCTGCTAATGTCTCCTAGGTCACCAGGTCAGCCCCAGACAGAGGAGAAACCTTCCCTGTCAGTAACACGCAGTCACGGGTGTGCTTTGGGACTTGGCACATTGTACCAGAGGTGACATCTGTCACTTCTGTGCTGTGTGCTCTCTAGTGCAATGTTGGATTATGGCTTCAAAAACACATGTTCACTCAACACCTCAGTTACGACCATAGTTGGAATGTTTTTTTCAGATATAAAATAAGGATCCTGAAATTACCCTGTGTTAGAGTGGGCTCTAAACCCAAGGATGGATGTCCTCCCTTGTAAGGGACTCAGAGGGGAAGGCTGTAAGGATGGAGGCAGACACTGGAGTAAAGGCTGGATAAACAAAAACTACGAGAGGCCTGGGGTAGATCTCCCAGACTCTTCAAAGGAACCAGTGCTGATGTTGGACTTCTTGCCGGCAAAGCCTGGAGAAAGAATTGGTTTCTGCTGCTTTAAGTCACTCAGTGGTGGCGCCCTAGTTGGCCACAGCCTGAGTGTCCTTTGCCACATTTCCTTGCCATCATCTTTGGGGTGGCTGGATCTGGGGTCCCCAGTTCAGTATTTACCTTTAAGCATCTAAGAGCCAGCAGAGATGTCGGCAAGAGCCCAGGGCAGTGCCTGTCCCACTGTGTGCTGGCTGCAGACCTCGCGGGAGCTGCTTGGTTTCCCTAAGCTTTAGCTGTCTCATGTACAGAATGCTTCCTCACTGGCCGGCTCCTGCTGCCACATCTGTAAGCCGTGACCTCTGCCACACTTTCCCCACCATAAAGGACTGCGCCCTCAGAATGTAACCAAAACAAGCCCTATCCTTTACTAAGTCACTGCTGGCAGGGATTTTTGTCACAGTGACAGGAAAAGAAACCAACACAGCATCATTTATTTTTCCACCAACATTATGAAGCTATCAGTCCACCAATTTAACTACACGTGTCCGTGTTGTGACGGAGAATGATGCGCGCTGACTACAAAGCTCTGAGCGGAACCTGTGTCTGTCTCTCGGGAAGGTTTCAGGATTTGTTTATTTATTTATTTGTTTCCAAAGTCCCAGCATCTCACAGCTGTGTACTTTGATCAGGATTTCTTTTACTCAAGCCAGTGCATATCTGATGCTCTGGCAAGCCGGGGATTCTTGTTAGGGTTCTGAAGTAGTGTGTTGTTGGATGGTTTTTCTCTCCTCTTTCTGCCTCATCTTTGAAGTTCCCTGAGCTGAGATGTAGCATTGATGTCTCCATTTACTCCTTCCCCTTCTGCCCTTTTCCTTCAATCTTATCTTTGTGTCACCCTCGGAAAGATCTTTCCAATTTATCTTCCAGGCTTTGTGTTGTTTTAAATTTTCAGCTACATATTATTTTCCAAAACATAAAGTTCTTTCTTATTTTTGATCATTTCTTTTTCATAGTGAACGGTTTTGTTCCATAGATAAGTCTGTAGTGTGTTCTCATTTGAGCACTTCTCTTTTGATCTCTGTGTGAGCACTCACCAAGGTGTGTGAGGTGAAGATGGAGCGTGGGCTACCTCCCTTCAGCGCAGGACTCCAGGCCAACACCTTGGTTTAATGCTGAAGTTTATGTCCCAGCCCCTACCATTGTATGCTCGAAGACTACAGTTTTGGTGGGATTTTTTTATTTATGAAAGATTTATTTTAATGAGTGAATGAATTTTAAAATGTATGTGGATGGATGTGTATGTGCATGAGTTTACAGGCACCGCATGTCTGCTGGTTTTCACAGAGGCCAGAGGGTGTCAGTTTTCCCAGAACTAGAGGTATAGGTAGTTTTGAGCTTCCTGATGTGGGTGCTGGGAACCTAACTCAGGTCCTGTGGAAGAGCCGAGCCTCTCTCCAGCCCTGAGAGTTTTGCAGGAGAAAGCAAGCAGACAGGATTCCTTTTTTTTCAGCTTTGTACAGCTTCCTCTGCTTCACTAAACCTTTCGCCCTTTCTGCTTACTCATCCTTCAGAATGTGTTTAAAAAGCACCTTCTGCTACTCTCTCCCACCTCCTATTCTGTCCTCAAGAGTGTCTGTCGAAACGAGACAATAAAGAAGCCTCGTATCATTTCACTGAGTTTTCAGGGAAGCAACAATAGATGACCTGTGTCTGCTTACCCCAGGCTTCACACGGTTTTACTATTGAAATGTTCAAAAGATCTACTGGAGTCCTTTTAAACTGAGTGTCCAGAAATCACACAGTATAAATAAATGTTTTATTTTAGTTAAAAGACAACAAAATAGAAAAAAAAATATTTGTAATTGGTAAGCCAAAAGCTGCTTCTAGAGATTGATAAGGAAGAAAGCTGTACTATTCCGGTTATTAGATGGGTTCAAAGATGGAGTGAGGCCACAGGAAAGGAGATGTAATAGTGGCTTACTTAGCACATGGGAAACACCCAGTCCCACTCATAATAGGAAGTGTATATTAAAACCACGCCAGGGCCACGCTGCTGCAGTGTAACAGCCTGCATGGTGGATGAGGGAAGTGGGAAGAAGCATCTCGCATGGCATTGATGGGGTCTTTGAAGCCTCCCAAACACCCTTCCTCATCTGTACAGCGGGTACTGTGTCCCTTCCTAGGACCACTATAAGGATGAAAAGAAAGGGTGCACACGAGTGCCTGGCGCACGCACACACAGCACACACAGCCCAGTGCCACCCGGTAATACCTTAGCCTGCACGGGATCTCATTTAGGTTTTCTTCATGGCTGTTGCTACCGGGGGCACTGATGCCACTTCCTAACTCTACCCTGTCCCGTGACACATAGGGCACACAGCAGATGCCCACCACACCCAGCTTTAAGGGAAATGACCCACTGTTCAGGTGTCCCTCCCTGGGTTTGAAATCTCAGGGTATAATCACACTGAACCAGCCCAGCCTCCAAGCAGGGTGCAGGCCAGCAGCTGGATGAGCCCGGCAGCTGGATGAGCCCAGCAGGGAGAGGATGGTGTTTAATGATGGTGCTCCAAGCTGAAATGCAGGAACATCCCTGTCATCTGGCAGCACTGTGAGGGACAACACATCACTCGGGGCTGTCACACATTCAGATATAACACCCAGACAGGGAGAGGCACCTCTGGCTGTGCAGACGCCATAAAGCAAGCCCCTTGGGTCAAGGGTAGGAAGCTTCTGGGACCACTTGAATTGTCTGAGAAGTCTAAAGGAAGGAAGGCAGGAGGAGCAGCTGCCCTTGGTCTCTCAATAGGAGGAGGATCTGTGGCTTCCTGGTCATTAGGGTGTTTAGGTTATCATCTGCGTTTCCAGTAACAGTCTCCAAGGCGGAGAGATTAGAGACGGGCTGCCACCATCCTTCCACCAGCCACTCCCGTCTCTGCTCCTTTGTTCCCCCCAGGGCTAGAGTCAGAAGGGGTCTGTACTTTCCACAGGCACCTTGTCCAGACAACCCTGACTCCACCCATCATTAACAATATGACAGCTGGCATTGGCTGGTGCTTCTGACAGGAGCCAAAGGGAGGGAGGCAGGACCCTGGCTCCTCTGCCCCCCCCGCCCCTCCCCCCGCCCCCCGTTGCCTCTTTCTCACAGTCTGTACCTTCAGTGGCCATGTCCGAACTTAATTGGCTAATGGTCAACTTCATATACAAGTACTCGATTTTGTCTAATTAAATCCTCTTTTAAAGCCTCTCACTTCTTTCCAGACATGAAGATCAACTGGTCAGGACCCTTTCTTCCCACACATCTTATAAATAAGGGCGGCAAGTGTTCATCCAGAGTGTCTCTCTACCCTGCTGCAAAACCAGCTCCTCTTCTCTCCATTATCAGCCAGGGGTTGGGACTTGGGGGGGATGGTGGCTGGGGAGGGGTGGGGGGTGGAGGCTGGGGAGGGGTGGGAGGATGGTGGCTGGGGAGGGGTGGGGGGTGGAGGCTGGGGAGGGGTGGGGGGTGGAGGCTGGGGAGGGGTGGGAGGATGGAGGCTGGGGAGGGGTGGGGGGATGGAGGCTGGGGAGGGGTGGGGGGATGGAGGCTGGGGAGGGGTGGGGGGATGGAGGCTGGGGAGGGGTGGGGGGATGGAGGCTGGGGAGGGTTGGGGGGTGGAGGCTGGGGAGGGGTGGGGGGTGGAGGCTAGGGAGGGGTGGGGTGGATGGTGGCTGGGGAGGGTTGGGGGGATGGAGGCTGGGGAGGGGTGGGGGGATGGAGGCTGGGGAGGGGTGGGGGGATGGAGGCTGGGGAGGGGTGGGGGATGGAGGCTGGAGAGGGGTGGGGGGTGGAGGCTAGGGAGGGGTGGGGTGGATGGTGGCTGGGGAGGGTTGGGGGGATGGAGGCTGGAGAGGGGTGGGGGGATGGAGGCTGGGGAGGGTTGGGGGGATGGAGGCTGGAGAGGGGTGGGGGATGGAGGCTGGGGAGGAGTGGGGTTCTGCCCACTATAATCATAATCAACACTGGTGCCAGCACTGGACACTGAGGCCAGGGGACATGCCAGGTTCCTGGAATGCTAACTCCTGGGATACCCTATGGCGGACCCTCTTACAGGCCCCATTTCACAGATGTGGAAAATGAGACTTGGACAGCGAAGGGGAAGGAGTGGGGCCAAGACCTGAGTGCTGGCCTCCAGCCTCCATCATTCCCGCTGCCAGCAGGGCTCCTCATTGTGGCTGGAGCCATTCCTACTGAAACCTGCCCTCTGCAAAGGCTGGGGAGCGGACAGCAGGAGGGAAGCACTTGCTGCATTCCTCCCGTTTCTGCTACCAGCCCCCAGCACTGAGCCTGCAGACCCACCTGGGTGGGGCATGTTCCCTGAGGGCTTGTGGAGGCCCTGCCCCCACAGCCACTGCACTAGGGACAACACACATTGCACTCGAAAGTCTAATGAGATCAGCCTTTGCTTAGTGGCTCTCTGGGGTCATGTGAGCCTGGGCCACAGACCCAGCACTGGTTGACAGACATCTAATGATTTAACTATAAAAAAAAAAACAAACCCAAAACTGCTGATGCTAACGCTGAATAACTCAGTGTTACAGATGGGAAAACTGAGGCCCAGGCTTTCCAGTCATAAATACGCAGCCTGGCCAAGGAGCCAGCTCTCCCGACCCCAGACCAGCCTCTTCTCATAGAGCCTAGCACGGCGGGTAGCTCAGGCAGCGCTGCTATTTTCATTTTGCGGAGGAGAAAAGTGAGGCTCAAGGACATGCCAGCCAATGACAGAACACCTCGAGGGGTGTAGGCGGACCTTGGCTACCACAGCCTGCTGTCTGTCATCTCACATGTGACAAATGTACTGAGCCCAAGTTATGGCAGACTCCATGCAGAAAGTTGGGTACAGAGGAGGAAGCCTGCCCTCCATTTTCCGGGAATTCACAGTCTAGGAAAGAGTAGGTGTGTGTGTGTGTGTGTGTGTGTGTGTGTGTGTGTGTGTGTGTAGGTATACAGGTAGGAGTAAGTGCAGGTATGTATGTCATGGCTATACATGTATGTGTAGGTGGAAGTATGTATGTATGTATGTATGTATGTATGTATGTGTGTGTGTTTTGTTTTTTTTTGTGTGTGTAGATGTATATATATGTAGGGTGTATATGGGTGAGAGTACAAGTGTGTGTATGTAGAGTTGCATAGCTCCTTGTATGACTGTGTGTATGTATGTGGGGGCGTATAGGGGTGTAAGAGTACAGATATGTCTGTGTGTAGATGGGTATGTGTGTATATATGTAGGGATGTGTATATGAGTGTGTGTTTATATATGTGTGTGGAGGTGTGCATGTGTATTTGTGAGTATGAGTATGTGTATGTATGAATCTGGGTATGTATGTAGGGTGTATATGGGCATGTGTGATTATGTATGTATAGTGTGGATGTGTATATAGGTACTTGTGTATATGTATATAGGTGTGTATGTATGTATAGATGTGTGTAAATATAGGTATATGTGCGTATGGCTGTGTGTATACAAAGGAGTGTGTATATGTGTGTGTGGGTGTACATGGGTGTGTGCTGACCTATTTCCAGGATAGGAAACCTTTGCCATGCATCGCTATCCATGAGTCTGCCTGTAGTGAAGCAGGTGGGCATTCAGCCTGGCTTGACCCAGTCTCCCGGAGAGTTTTTACATCAAGAGCTGGTGAAGGACAGGGCTACTTGGCAGTGGTGGCAGCGGAAGCCCCACCCAGACTCTGCCCAGCTCTGTTCTTTATAAAGTTAGTAGAAGCCAAGAGGCCAGAGGTGGCGCTCGGGCTCACGTCCTCTGGGTGCTGCTGGCCACACAGGGCTGTGGGCAGCACACAGCCAGCACGTGTGAGGTGGGAAGAACCTCCACGCCCCGCCAGCCACATTT
Source organism: Peromyscus eremicus (assembly GCF_949786415.1). Taxonomy (NCBI): domain Eukaryota; kingdom Metazoa; phylum Chordata; class Mammalia; order Rodentia; family Cricetidae; genus Peromyscus; species Peromyscus eremicus. The sequence continues at coordinate 3,000,979 of NC_081431.1, forward strand.
CCTAAAGGCCCCTCAGCACAAACAGAGACGGAGACTGTGCAAAAGGCCATCAGCACGTCTGGTCCTGGGACAGAAGAAAAGCACCTACCCTGCTGCCTTTCACGATGTCAGGTGGACCCGATCTAGCAAACTGTTGGGGCTCTGCAAACAGGCTTCCCCCTCAGCAGCCACCACACCCAAGTGTGTCAAGGTATCAGGGAACCCAAGATCATGGGAACACATGTCATACAGACATTCACCCGGGCACAGACAACAACCCTTTGGGGCCATCCTCTCCACACAGACTCTACCCACACCCACCACCATCCCATCTGGGTTCTGCACCTGCTTCCTTCAGCCCAGGCTGCTTTTGCTCTCTACCTACCACAGATCAAATCCTCCCTCTTGCTGTAGAAGCTTAAGAACTGCTCCTTCCTCCAAGAAGCCTTCCCTGATCACCTCAGCCAGAGGCACACAATCCTTCCCAAACAGCTCCTGCCTTGAATTTTCTCTGACCCGAGTATTTGGGCTCTTCCTACTCTGTCAGCCCCCTGGAGCAGACAGCAATGTATGTACTATACAACGATGTAAGGAAGCTCTGAGGTCAGTTTCCTCGTGCAGGATTGATTCATGTTTACACAGGGCTGAACAGAATCGCTGGTATTCTGTAAGTGCGCAATAAACATCTTCAGAATGAAAGAACACAACCTCTCACTCAGACACGTCACGTGACCATGAGGGATGTGGGAAGGCTTTTGTGGCCTGCTGTCTCCTGTGCTTCACGTCTGCATGTGGCTGGTGGATGGACATTCGTTTACCCACTTTGTGGGGAGTCACTCAGAGACACAGCAAATGTGTGCAAGGAGAGGGTTAGAGGCCACAGAAGAAAAGAGTCAGGGAGTTGTCTCCCTTCCTTCTTAGGACTGCAAAAGCCAGGTACGAACTCCAAGGGCAGTACCCTCGGGAGAGTCTCTTGGAGGGAAGGCTGGGACCAAGAGAAGAGACTCCCGCCCTTCCGAGAAAGCTCTGTGTGGACAGGAAGGAGGCGTTTGGTTCCTGTGTGCACTACACTGAGGCTTCTTGGAGCCCTGCAACATCCAGAGCTCAGAGCTCAGTGCTCTCTCACGCGTGAGTGCACACACTCTCCCCCCCCCCATCTCTCTCACACACAAACATATGAGGACCTATGAGACTTTTTCCTCTGCTCCTGAAAAGTGTGGCTACCCAGGAATCCTGAGGCCTACGGCAACAGAACGTTTCCCTTCCATGCCTGGATGTTTAATGAAACAGTAAACATCACCTGTTTACACAGTGACCATCATTAACCGTTCTCCTATTTACGGTTCCTGTAACCTGCCTCTTGAAGCTTGCTGATTGCCCCGGCTTGTACACAGTTCCTTTCCTTTCATAGGTTGTTCTCCAACGGGAACAGACTGGCTTTGTCCACCTGGCATCCCCTTTCCCACCAAAGCTCAACACTCAAGGCTGCAGGCTGAAGTATGACATCATTTAGATGAGGTTGGGGCTTAACTGGTATTGTTGAAACATTCACACTCCCAAACTCCAAATATCTGGTTACTTTGATAGCCTGAGTGCTGATCCATCTTCCATTAGCAGGACTGTCATTTCAGGACAGGGTTAAGAGGCATTTGTATTAGTGGCCCACGATCATGGCTGGCATAGTTCCATGGGCAGAGTACGGACCGAGGACACACTGTTGCCTCCTTTTTTATACCCGGGACAAAGGGAGCACAAATGACTCAAAGTGATATAGTCTGGTAGATGATGGTAACCACTTCCTTTCTAAGGCCTACGAAGTCACAGCCGTAGATTCAAGTTCTAGGCATGTGCATGACACTTTTCCTGTCACTGGGACAAACATCTGATGGAAGCCATTAAAGAAGGGAGGCTTTCTTTATTCTGGCTTACAGTTTAAGGGCACAGTCTCCCACAGCAGGATGTCATGACAGCAGAAGTGAGAAATGGCCGGTTTCACTACATCTGTTGCTATGATAAAACACGCTATCTCCCCTGTGGTAACTCAGGGGACAAAGGGTTCATTTTGGCTTACCACTCCAGATCATAGAAAGTCAAGGTGAGAACTTCCAACAACTAGTCACATCAGACCCAGTCAAGAGCAGAGGGAAATGAGTGCACACAAGCTCTCTGGTTTGTGAATCTGCTTGGTTTTTCCACTCAATGCAGTCAGGACTCTGCCCAGGGGAAGCTGATACCCACACCAGGCCTGTTCTTCCCACAGATGTGCTCACAGGCCAAACCAATGTAGACATCCCTCATTAAGACACTCTTCCCAGGTAATTCTCAGTTGTGTCAAGGCAATAGCTGAGGCTAAAGTGAGAGATGAATGCTAGAACCAGCTCACCTTCTTCTTAGTCAGGGATTCAGCCCATGAAGGGTGCTACCAGTTCTCAGAACAGGTCTTCCCCTCTCAATTAACCCAGTCCACAAAGTCTCTCACAGACATGTCCAGAAATGTCTCTTAGGTGACTCCAGACCTTGCCTAGACTTTTGCTGACAATTAGTATTAACCATCATAATATTTAGCAGCCTCAATTTCCCCAACTCCATCCTGCTGCATGGCCATCAAGCAGATGGATGAGAGAGTAGGGAGCTGTGGTGTATCTCTCAAAGGTCCCTCACTGAGATCTGAATGCCTAGCACATCAGAATGAGAACTCTGGAAACAGCAACCTCAGATGCCATCAGTTGAGAGGCGTTCCCACTAGAATAAGGTGACCAGAGTAAAAGAACATTGGTATAAAAAGGGGACACAGATGGGTTCTCACAGGGAAAATACCATGTGGTGATGAGGCAGAGAGGAGGGTAACACAAGAGAGGGATCCTTGGACTCTAAAGATCCCCAGAAAGCCAGCTGAAGCCATAGAGGAGGGGCTGGGCAGCAGCAGTGAGAGTCTCCTCAGCCATCAGAAGAAACCAACCATACAGACACCTGACCCTGGGCATCAGCCTCAGGGACTAAGATAACACATTTGTGTTATTTAAACCTCTCCTTTGTTATAGAAGCTGCAACAAATGAACCCGGACTTAAGAGAAGCCACAATGAAGTTAAATTGGCTGAACACATGCCTATGAGTTTGAAACATGTATGTATGCATGTATGTATATTATATATATGTATATACATATCTATCCTTTCATCCATGAATATATATATATATATATATATATATATATATATATATATATATGGAGGCAGGAATGGGTGCAGCTCATGGGTGAAAGGATAGGTATGCAATAGTTGACCCCTGCTGTGAAGGCATTGTGCCTGGCTTCTCTCCAGCCCAGGAACCTCTGAAATCATGGAGGGGAGAGAGTGCTAGTGAGTCTTGGGGTGACGATTCATAGGAGACAGAGAGATGTGCACTGTGCAGCTGCTGCGAAAATTGGTCCTTTTGAGCATCCTGTGGGACAGATTTTCTTAACCTTGTTTTACAGAAAGGAGGGCTGAAGGTCAGAGAAATTATGTACTTTGCCTGAGGCTACTTGGCTAGGGAGAAGCAGGCCTCGCATCTGCCTGCCCTCAACATGGGCTGCTTCTGTCCAGACCTCTATCTACAAACCCTGATACCATGCCCTGTGCTCAGATTAGTGGGCTCAACACTCCTGACTCAGAGATCTACACCTACTTAGAAGGTGACACACACATGCTGTGTCTTTGCCTCCTGTAGTCCAGAACAGCGATCTGCAGCAACCAGAGGACAACCAAAGATCATCTCAAGGCTCTTCCCTCTGTTCCATGACCCTAACCTGCTCCCTTCAAGATGCTGGCTCTCAGCACCAGCCTCACAACGACCTGTGCTCACTCACACAGTGCTCTCCCACTCAGGATCCTTTCCCTCTGCCTCTAGGTCTAGAACTTCCTTTGGTTTTGTCTGCTGAAGCCCTTGTCTCAGGGACGCCAACCTTGGCCCACTCTTAGTCAAGCCTGTTTCTTTCTGTCCATTCCTATACCTACATGTACATTCCTACACCTCCATGGATGATGGAGAGGAGACCAGTGTCTCCACACTAGAAACCTTGCCTGCTGGAGGTCTCTGCCTGTCATTCACTCTAGGGGTGGCCACCTGGGCCTCTGCTGGGCTGTGTGCTTGAGTAATTTGGGTTTGGTGCCCTCTTTGGGGAACACGGCCTGGCTCCTTTCCATCTCCCTGAATTGCATTCCCATCCTAGATTTTGCCTATTAGAGAGGTTGGCTTTGGCCCGGAGCCTGTGGAACCTGGTTCATTTCCATGCTGGCCCACTGTGGCTAATAAATGGCTTTTCTTTAAAACAGCTCACAAAAACAAACAAGAGCAACTATGAGCTACAGGTAAAACAGAACAATGTGAAAGGAAGCTTCCTACTGAGCAACACTCTGCCATCTTTTCCCAGCATGCAATACCCACCTCCATTCTTTGCTGAAAGGGGCAGTGGCTCACAGTCCCTCCAGGAAGCCTTCCTTTATATTCCCAGGACAACTAGATGTCCCCACAGTCCAAGTTAAGCACCTCTGCTTAACTTCCAGTGGGTCTTATTCAGGACACACACCCAGGCCATGCACACAGCAGTAATTAAAATATACTGTCTTAACATACCAAAAAAGGTAGTCTATTTTCAAAGAGTGGAATGTTCAGAAGGCAGATGCACAAAGGTTCATTTTTTTTTTTTTTTCAGAACCAAGAAGCAGACCCATTTCCTGGGACCTGTAGGGGCTCGCACATTTTCCTCCTCAGGAGGTTTCTCACACCTGAGCGGTGCCTATTGTTAGTGGTGCCTCCAACCTATAGACTGCTCTTCTGTGAGGAGCCTTTGAAAGGGGTCTGATGCCCCCTAAGGTGTCCAGGGGCCTTTCAGGGAGGCTGTGAGAATGTAAGATGTTGAGATGAGGAACTGTGCCGTGGATGGTGTTAAGGTCCTCTGCTGATGGCCTGCAGTCCTGTGGGCAGTCTTAGGGCAGGCCACTTCCTGTCCGAACCTCAGGTTTATAGCTTTCAGGATGGAGCGTAAAGTCTGCCCCTTGACAGCTTATGAAGAATAAATGTCACCATGTAAATGGGAGGGATTACAGTGAACTCTGGTCCAGGACAGATGCCTCTGAGTGTCTTCTTTTATGAGTTTTGTTTTGTAATTTTTTTTTTTTTTGCTTGTTTTACAGGTTTTTGTCTTGAACTGTGGTTAGGGGCTTCATGGTGTAACTTTGATCAAACTGCCTGAGGTTAGGGTCAGTGAAAAAGCTGTCAATGACTGAATACAGCGGCACAGGGAGGAGGTTGTTTGAGTAATCGCGTGCAGCCTCCCACAGCCCCGTCACATTCCAGCCAGCCCTCCTCCTTTGCTCAGGTAGGCACCTACAGCGTGTGTAAGCCAGGCACTGGGCTCTGTGGAGACTGGGGAGGACACTCACTGAGGGTCCTACACCCTCCTGCACACAATGGTCCCATCCGCCACTTTTTAAAATCTTTAATCCCACGTGTGTCCCAGGCTTCTCAGCACATTCTCCGTCTCTGTGGGGAGTTAGCTTGAGGGTTCAACCAAGAAGATAAGAAATGTGTCCCTGTCACCCGGTCTGCATTGTGCCCCACAAGGCTGAGGCAGAGCTGTCTTCCCTCGGCTGCCTGATGGTGTCGCGGGCTGTTCCGGGGTTTGAAAAGCAGACCAGCTGACAGTGAGGCCCGAGTAGCTCATGAGGACCCGTGTGGAGTCTAAGGAGGGGACAAGCAGGAGAGCCTTCAGAGATGACCTCAGGTCAGGTGTGAGGCAAGGGGGAGGAACAGTGGCAGAACAGAGCCATGGTGACTCAGTGAAAATTCTGGGAATACACTCTCCTTGCCACCCATCAGAGGCAAGGACAGGCTTCCTCCTACTCTGACAGTCATGTGGCCATTTCTGGAAGAACCAACAGACTGTCTGTACCAAATGACTCACCAGGCACTAAGTGAGCTCCTGCCCCTCCCTGAGGGAGAAAGCCCAATTCGCTCGTGCCTTGAGCCTCAGCCTACAAAGTCAGGTTTAAACGATACACAATATTTGCTCTGGTTTGAATCTAAAATGCTCCAAAGGCAGCACTGTTCTGGGGAGGCTGTGGAGCCTTGAGTAGGTGGGGGCTGGCTGGCAGAAGTCACTAGGGTCAGGCTTTTAAAAGGTATACCCCTGGGCTTCAGCCCTGCTCTCTCTCTCCCTGATCTGCCTTGGTGTGAACAGCCTTCTCCACACTCTCTTCCTGATCTGCCTTGGTGTGAACAGCCTTTTCCACACTGTCCTGATCTGCCATGGTGTGAACAGCCTTCTCCACACTCTCCTCCTGATCTGCCATGGTGTGAACAGCCTTCTCCACACTCTCCTCCTGATCTGCCTTGGTGTGAACAGCCTTTTCCACACTGTCCTGATCTGCCATGGTGTGAACAGCCTTTTCCACACTGTCCTGATCTGCCATGGTGTGAACAGCCTTCTCCACACTGTCCTCCTTATCTGCCATGGTGTGGACATCTCCACACTCTTCCCCTGATCTGCCATGGTATGAATAGCCTTATTCACACTCTCCTCCTGTCTGCCTTGGTGTGAACAGCCTTCTCCACACTCTCCTTCCAATCTGCCATGGGTGAACAGCCTTCTCCACACTCTTCCCCTGATCTGCCATGGTATGAATAGCCTTATTCACACTCTCCTCCTGTCTGCCTTGGTGTGAACAGCCTTCTCCACACTCTTCCCCTGATCTGCCATGGTGTGTACATCCTTCTCCACACTATTCTCCTGATTAGTCACAGTGTGAACAGCCTTCTCCACAACTTCCCACTACCATAAGCTTCCCCTCAATGCCTTCCCAGCCATGAGGGGCTGAAACCCTCAGACATCATGACCAAAACAAACCTTTCCTCCTTCAAGTACTATATGTACAGGGGGAGCAAATAATCTGGTTCTAATCTTTGTAGGACCAGTTGGGCTTGATTCAACTTCGCATTCTGATCATTCTCATTAAAAAAGTATGCTGAGATATCTTTTATTCTTTTTTTTATAATATACCAAATCTGTAAATGGCAGTGTATATTTTGCACTTTGGGCACAACTAAGTCAAGTGTGCAATTGGTTGGCACCAACCCTGCTGGACACTGTAGGTGGCCCCAGGGCTGGGAACAGTGAAGAGGTGGTAAAGGAGCCATAGGATCAGGAATCAGAGATGATTCGAGAGCATGTAGGGGGCAGTGGTGGCGCACACCTTTAATCCCAGCACTCGGGAAGCAGAGCCAGGCGGATCTCTGTGAGTTAGAGGCCAGCCTGGACTACCAAGCGAGTTCCAGGAAAGTTCCACAAAGCTACACAGAGAAACCCTGCCTCGAAAAACCAAAAAAAAAAAAAAAAAAAAAAAAAAGAGCATGTAGGGATCAATGATTTGGACATTCCAAAGGAAGCAAATTCACTTTTAGGGTTCCTAATGTGGCAGATGACAATTTCCAGGATAAAGCTCCAACCAAGATCCACCAAATGCCTCTGTAAAACTGCCTACAACTGCCCTGTCTAGTTCTGTAAGGTAAATTAAAGCACATTTAAAACTCAACCACTCAGTTGCATTGACCATACTCCAAGGACACATTAGCCATGCAGGCCAGAGGCTTCTTACAGAACGTTGGCACATTACAGAAGGTTATATTGGACAGTTCCAGCTGTCTGCAACAAGAGGCCCCCACTTTCATGAGATGAAGAACTGCTCTTTGTACCTGAGGACTTACCATGCAAACAAATTCAAATTCTGGCAAGAGAGTGTGACTTCTTGTCTAACAAAAGATGTGGACCAAGGCGAGTTTCTTTCGCTCTTGGAGAGGAGGGTTCCCTTGCCTTTCTGGTAAACAATCTGTCACCTCACAGGTGGTTGGTGGGCCTAGTGAGACAAGGAAGGTCAGCAGCCCACATGCTCCCCCTCCCTCTTCTATCTGATGGAGATAGAATGTTTGTGTCTACATGTCCTTCCTCTATTCCCTCCATTCTTCTTCAGTGTGGAGCAGCCAGGGTTTTCCCTTCCTGAAAACAAGAGTCCCACCAATGCCTTGGGAACCTCTCCACAGCAGATACAACGTGCCCACCAATGCCTTGGGAACCTCTCCACAGCAGATACAACGTGCCCACCAATGCCTTGGGAACCTCTCCACAGCAGATACAACGTGCCCACCAATGCCTTGGGAACCTCTCCACAGCAGATACAACGTGCCCACCAATGCCTTGGGAACCCCTCTGCAGCAGATACAACATGCCCACCAATGCCTTGGGAACCTCTCCACAGCAGATACAACGTGCCCACCAATGCCTTGGGAACCCCTCCACAGCAGATACAACGTGCCCACCAATGCCTTGGGAACCCCTCTGCAGCAGGTGGAACATGCCCACCAATGCCTTGGGAACCTCTCCACAGCAGATACAACGTGCCCACCAATGCCTTGGGAACCCCTCCACAGCAGATACAACATGCCCACCAATGCCTTGGGAACCTCTCCACAGCAGATACAACGTGCCCACCAATGCCTTGGGAACCTCTCCACAGCAGATACAACATGCCCACCAATGCCTTGGGAACCTCTCCACAGCAGATACAACATGCCCACCAATGCCTTGGGAACCCCTCCACAGCAGATACAACATGCCCACCAATGCCTTGGGAACCCCTCCACAGCAGATACAACGTGCCCACCAATGCCTTGGGAACCTCTCTGCAGCAGGTGGAACATGCCCACCAATGCCTTGGGAACCTCTCCACAGCAGATACAACGTGCCCACCAATGCCTTGGGAACCTCTCCACAGCAGATACAACGTGCCCACCAATGCTTTGGGAACCTCTCTGCAGCAGGTGGAACATGCCCACCAATGCCTTGGGAACCTCTCCACAGCAGATACAACGTGCCCACCAATGCCTTGGGAACCCCTCCACAGCAGATACAACGTGCCCACCAATGCCTTGGGAACCCCTCCAAAGCAGATACAACGTGCCCACCAATGCCTTGGGAACCTCTCCACAGCAGATACAACGTGCCCACCAATGCCTTGGGAACCTCTCCACAGCAGATACAACGTGCCCACCAATGCCTTGGGAACCCCTCCGCAGCAGATACAACATGCCCACCAATGCCTTGGGAACCTCTCCACAGCAGATACAACATGCCCACCAATGCCTTGGGAACGTCTCCACAGCAGATACAACGTGCCCACCAATGCCTTGGGAACCTCTCCACAGCAGATACAACATGCCCACCAATGCCTTGGGAACCCCTCCACAGCAGATACAACGTGCCCACCAATGCCTTGGGAACCCCTCTGCAGCAGGTGGAACATGCCCACCAATGCCTTGGGAACCTCTCCACAGCAGATACAACGTGCCCACCAATGCCTTGGGAACCCCTCCACAGCAGATACAACGTGCCCACCAATGCCTTGGGAACCTCTCCACAGCAGATACAACGTGCCCACCAATGCCTTGGGAACCTCTCCACAGCAGATACAACGTGCCCACCAATGCCTTGGGAACCTCTCCACAGCAGATACAACATGCCCACCAATGCCTTGGGAACCCCTCCACAGCAGATACAACATGCCCACCAATGCCTTGGGAACCCCTCCACAGCAGATACAACGTGCCCACCAATGCCTTGGGAACCCCTCCACAGCAGATACAACGTGCCCACCAATGCCTTGGGAACCTCTCCACAGCAGATACAACGTGCCCACCAATGCCTTGGGAACCCCTCTGTAAAAGATGGAATGTGCCCACCAATGCCTTGGGAACCTCTCTGCAGCAGGTGGAACATGCCCACCAATGCCTTGGGAACCCCTCCACAGCAGGTGGAACATGCCCACCAATGCCTTGGGAACCTCTCCACAGCAGATACAACGTGCCCACCAATGCCTTGGGAACCTCTCCACAGCAGATACAACGTGCCCACCAATGCCTTGGGAACCTCTCCACAGCAGATACAACGTGCCCACCAATGCCTTGGGAACCTCTCCACAGCAGATGGAACATGCCCACCAATGCCTTGGGAACCTCTCCACAGCAGATACAACGTGCCCACCAATGCCTTGGGAACCTCTCCACAGCAGATACAACGTGCCCACCAATGCCTTGGGAACCTCTCCACAGCAGATACAACGTGCCCACCAATGCCTTGGGAACCTCTCTGTAAAAGATGGAACGTGCCCACCAATGCCTTGGGAACCTCTCCACAGCAGATACAACGTGCCCACCAATGCCTTGGGAACCTCTCTGCAGCAGATGGAACATGTCCACCAATGCCTTGGGAACCCCTCCACAGCAGATACAACGTGCCCACCAATGCCTTGGGAACCCCTCTGTAAAAGATGGAATGTGCCCACCAATGCCTTGGGAACCCCTCCACAGCAGATGGCACATGTCCTGGTCAAGCAGGACTTGAGGGAAGGCAGACAGCAAACTGCTGAGTGGGCACAGCTGATGGACACAGCGCTACAGCAGTAGAGAGACCATGGAAAGTTTTAGAAAATTAAATTAGTTCTGTCATTCTGAACTTACAAAGAGACCAGGTAGAAACAAACATGTGGGAAGTGGAGGGTAGGGAGGAGGTCCAGGGATTCTTTGTATTCTTTTGACCAAAAACAGAAAAAAAGGAAAAGGTAATCCAAGGAGGCAGCAGAGTGGAACTGAGTAGAAAGAATCTGAGTGACAGTTTACACTGTACCAGCTTGTCAACAAAATCCTAGTCTCAGAGCAATGGTATCACAATGGTTAATGATGTCAAGTTGACAGAATCCAGAATCACCTGAGAGACAGGGATGTCTGTGGAAGGTTGTCTTCACCGCTTTAACTGATATATCCCACTGTGGGGAACCTGGACTGCACAAGCGGTGAGTGAGCTGACAGCGCTAGCATGCATCCTTGTTCTCTGCCTCCTGACTGTGGATGTGATGTGACCAGCTGCTTCAGGCACTTGCTGCCCTGACCTCACCATGATGGGATGCATGCACCTGTGGGGGGCCAGAATCAACCCTGGCTCCCTTAAGTTGCTTTCGCCGGAGTATTTTATCACAGCAACAGGAAAGAAACTAAGATATCAAAGTAAGAAAAACTAACTACACACAGTAAAGAAAACAGTCAGTTGTTCAAGGTCAAGTTCCTTAATTAAACAGTTACTGGAGGTCAAGTTGGCTTGGCGACAGTCTGATGAGGAAGACACGAGGGCTCTGTGCCAAGGACAGAGGGTAAAGTCATTGGGGCAGAATTAAAATTCCATCTTATGGGTTAACTTGAGCTTGCTTGCTTAATGATTTGTAAATAAGATAGGCCTCACCCCTTCCCCCCCTCAGCAGCCTCAGCCAATAGCTATGCTGTGGCCATCTCCACATCACCCAGTCAGGAGAGCATTCTGCTGCCTTTGCCCAGGCCAGGGTCTCCAAGGCAGAAATTCCACCAAGGAGAGCAGGTGATGTGGAGCTCTGCCTTGGAGACCCTGGCCTGGGCAAAGGCAGCAGAGTGCTCTCCTGATGGAGATAGAAACAATAATAGTAGCTCAGACAGTTCTCCCTGCTCCTTGCTATTGTGCGGTAGAGTTGGGTACCCTCACAGCAGTGGGAACAGAAGAATTAGCAAAGCTACCCATGCCACCATGAGGGAGGTCTCTGACACTGAAGGTGCCTTTCCCTTCTGCACCCTCTCCCTTATGTGAGGGCTAAAGTTATGTTTTAAGTTGAAATTACTCTGCTTAAGAGAGCTATAAAACAAAAATACTTCCAACCTGTAAGCACCACTTGCCCAAGGACAGATAACTTCCTGAAATGCTGGGGGCTGTTGTTCACATAAGCCATGTGTTTTCAATTCTGTATAGCTCCATTACCCCAGCTGCATAGGATGTGCTTGATCACACATAGGCAGGAAGTACATTAGGATGTATGCTTGCCCCTGATTGGACGAAGGTGGGAAGGACTTAGCCTTGTGGGTTTTGCCTTTATAAGCCTATGACTAATGTAATTCAGGGCCATACTCTGGGACCTGGCCAGTGTCCATCATCCTGGCCAGTATTTAATAAAGCGTTCCTCAAATTTGGCTCAAAAATTGTGGTAGTGGTCTTATTCTTGACTGGTGGGATTAACATTACAGTAACAGGAATCTGCACTTCTGGTGCTTTAGAATGAGAGGGCCCTAAGATACTCCCTCTGTAAGAGGGGTATCTGTTCAGGATCTCTGGCCTGGATGTCAGAGCCCCTCCACTGACTTAGGTTTACATACACGGTAGGTGATATGTGCTCCTGGGGTCTGAAAGCATTCAGGTTTCCCCCAAAGCCCAGACTCCCCTGCCCTGGCTCTCCACCCTGCCATGATCTCACCTGATGATCAGAGTGGCTTTGAATTCTAATGAAAATCCTAGGCAAGAGCTCAACTCACAGAGGCTGCCACTGGCTGGCTGAGCACTCAAGGGTGTGGGTTAATAAAATTTTTAGATCTTAAAAAATGCATTTTCTCTGGAGGTATTTCTGAGTTGTTTTTGGAATAATGAGGTTTCAGGCAGGACTTGGGGACTTGGAGGGGAGACTTTGCTGAAGTGTGCTGCTGCTCCCAGGCACAGGGCACAGAGTAAAGTATCTTGACCCTTCCTGCTTCCCCAAGAGGCCCCAGAAGCTACAGAAAGGAGCACTAAAGAAGTCAGGGCTGTCTGTTCCCTGTGGCTACAACAAAGGACCACAGGTGGGCCAGCCTCCCCCTCCTGGTTCTAAATTGATTCATGGTCTACTGAAGACAACCTCCCCACTTACCAGCTCTCTCCCTCCACCGATGATCAGAGCGTTCTGCTCCCCAGTGAATGCCAGCCCTACTCTTAAGCAAGTTCAGTGACTGGGCTGAGCTTCACAAGGGACCAGAGATTCATAAAGACGGAAAAAAGAAAATTGCCCAGAGCCAAAGCCCAGAAGCTCTCCTGGAGCTGTTAAGTAGGGCTGAGGTTTCTGTGTGCACACAGTTTGACAACCCTGGCCAGCAGCTAAAAGGTGAGGGGCGAAGGTCTTTCCTGAAGGGCAAGTCTGCAAAAAGAAGGGACTCTCATTGTTCCTTAGGAGGTTTTCTGGGGCCCTGAGGGCTGCTTTGACCGTAGCATTTGCTCTTCTGTGTGCTCACTCACATTCACAGGTACTTGTATTTTACTAACACATTTTGCAGGCATGACTACCTCTCCATTATTTTAGTCATCACAACCACTGGCTGTCCTTTAAGCTGTAAGGGCCCTCACAGGAACGCTCTGAACACCCAGGGAACAAGTTCCTGAGCAAGGGGACAGTTTTGTCCTTTGGGAACAGAGGGCAGGGATGTGTGGGTAGAGCCATCCATGACACAGATAAAATCTTTTCCCCACCACTCCTGTCTCCTTGCTCTCCTCAATATCCACAATGTCCATCCTTGTCCTCCTCCCTGGCATTACAATAGACAATTTTTTGCTTGGTTCCTCTCTGATTACCCCCTTGTTTGGTACAATGTGTGGACTCAATAAATGGGATGAAATGGATGATAGCCCTATCTATAAATTATTTTAAAAAATCTTAGAATTAGCCCAGGAAAACCTAGCAATTTAAACTCGAGAGATGGAAGAAAAGAAATTTAATTTATATCCTGACAGAGGCCTGCTTCTTGGAAATCCCACTTTTGGCTTAAGCCTCATCTGTGTGGATGAGTCAAAGCATTTTTGGGCAAGTTCCACACTCATCTTGCTGGGGTTAAAGTGCTTCTGTTTCCTGTCAGGCCTCAACAAAGACAACTTAACCTGATAAAATCAACACCCCTTTATGGAAATGCAAACAGACTTCTGAAGGGCACACAACTGTAAGCAGAAAATTCATCAGTAAAGATGTTTGATCATAGTATTTAAACAAGCAGAGAGGATCAGACAGAGAGCCTCCTGAGGAAATCAGCCTGGCCTCTCCTGGAGCCAGTGTCTCTCAGAGTCTCTCTTTCCTTTCAAAAAACAAATGACATACTTGACCTTAAAAAGACAAACTTGAGATTTAAACAATATGCTATACAGAGTAAAACTAGTCTCTTGTGATGGTGAATATTGAATGTTAACTCAACAGGGTTGAGAATCACTTAGGAGACAAAGTTCTGGACCTATCTATGAGGGACTCTGTAAATTGTGTTGAGGTGGGAGACCCCATTCTAAATGTGGCCAGCACCATTCTGTGGGCTGGAGTCCATAATTAAATAAAAACAAGAAAGTGAACTGAGCACCAGAATTCATTTTCTCCTGTGACTGGGGATGCAGTGGGACCAGATGCCTGCCCTCATGACTTTCCTGCCATGAGGGACTGTGTGCCTTCCAACTGTGAACCCAAGTAAGCTCTTCCTTAAGTTACTGTGTTGGGTATATTGTCCCAATAACGAGAAAAATAACTCTAACACACCATGTGTCCTTTAGTCATTACAACAACAACAACAACAACAACAACAACAACAACAACAACAACACATTACTTTGTTAGAAGGATCACGGTGGAGAGCATGGTACTTGAGGTTAAAAATCTTTGCTATAGGAGCCACCATTGTGACCCCAAGAGGCTATGTCCACCCCAGGAAAAGAGGGGGAGAAGAGGTTTTCCAGAGGAAACCCTCCCCAGGAAGAACAGAAACCCTTCACCTCCATTCTTTTCTTGAAAATAAAGTTTATCCGTCACCCTAAGGACCTCATAAAACAAAGAAAGGCCCTCTGATGGCAGAGTCCGGGGACTGCCACTCACTGTGCTAAGCAGCCTGAAAAGGTAAAGGGAAGGTTTGCACTCCCTTAGGCCTCTGGTTTCTGCTTCCTGGTTCCTTTAAACATGAAAGACAAAAGATCAATAACTCCCCAACACAGAGGACAGACAAGGTAACCATGCCATTACAAACAGTGAAGTGCTTGAAAGGCTAACCAGGGACTCTGTGAGATGAAGCGGAGATGACGCCCAGGGACTTCAGTGGTCAGCATGCAGCACTCATGTGGACAGCCTTTAGTCTGGCCTTGCTGTGCAGTGACTGCTCCTTACCATGGACTAGCTGCACACTTCTCTGGGTTACCCATAGCTTCACATTCACAGCTGGGGAGTGAGTCTGGCCTACCTCATTCACAGGAAACTCAAGGTGACCAGTGTATAAAGTCAACTGTGACTTCATCTTCAAAGCACGGTCATGACAGCACATACTGCTTATTGAACAGACCTTATCTTATTTGTCTTCAGAGTATGAGGTTCATATCAACATTCTTAATTGTCAAGAAAGAAAAAGTGGGGCTGGAGAGATGGCTCAGAGGTTAAGAGCACTGACTGTTCTTCCCGAGGTCCTGAGTTCAATTTCCAGCAGCCACATGATGGTTTACAACCATCTGTAATGAAATTTGGTGCCCTCTTCCGGCCTGCAGGGATGCAGGCAGAACACTGTATGCATAATAAATAAATAAAATTTAAAAAAGAAAGAAAGAAAGAAAAAGTAAGACTGGGGAAAGTGGGGTAATTTTTCCCCGATAGTGTGCAGGGGTTCCCAGGTCACCTAGGTCACTTAAATCCCAGTGCCCACGTCACACTCCAGACCTGGTATGTCAGGATCTCTGTGGTGGAGTGTGTTTAAAGCTTCTGGATGGTTCTAGTGTACAGCCATTACTGAAGAACACTGAGCTGGTAAGCAGGTCAAGTCTGATTCTGACTCCAGGCCACCGAAAGAATTATCCGGAGACTTAATAAAATGGTCATCAAATAGCTTTCCTGTTGGTGTGGGATAGAGAAGGGGAATTCATTTTGTATAATGTTCACTTTCCTTATAAATGGGAACAAACTACAGAGTGTATGGCCCTTGTGAACAGTCAGAGTCTTCTTTTGTTGATGTGTGTTACTTTTGTGTACATGCATGGAGGTGAGAAGAGGCTTTCAGGTGTCTGTCCTTATTCCCTTGGGGCAGAAAAAGACCCTCCCCTAGGGAGGCCTCACCCCACCACCAGGTGGCTCAGGTAGAAAGGTGCAAGAAAACAAAAGCAGAATTGCCTGCCTGCCTTCGCCTCTTGCTGGTCAGTGCATCGATCCTTCTGTTGTGGCTGCTGCCATGGCCGATCCACACTTCTGTGACCAGCAGCTCCCAGTTGCTTTCAGTACTTCATCACCAGATTGGGATAACCATGGCTGGACTGCCCTGTCTCTGTCTGTCTGTCTTTCTGTCTGTCTCATTCATTCATCTAGAAAGTCCTGACTGATATAGTTACTTTCTGGGGCTCACAGCAAGAACATTGACTCTCAAAGGGCATCTCATACCTTGTCTATTCAGACAGACAGATCCTGCTGCCAATTCCAAAGAACACTTCAGTTAATAGTTCTCATTTTCTAGGGCAAAATCATTGGAATTGAATTGAAACGTCTTCCTCTGGCTGCTAGGTGGAACAGAACATCCCATCTTCCTGGCTTTTCTTGTCATGAGGGAATGGATGGAAGGTAATTTTCCCTGTTAAAATGCCCACTTTTCTGAGGATGGGTGCCTCCCCAGCCATGCTAACTCAGATATTTTGGCTGAGACATAAAAGCCTGCTAATGGCAGCCATCAGCTCATCAATGTCATCCGATTAACTCTCTTCCAGGGTAGATCATGGCTCCTAACTGCATTCTAGCCTCCCTGGCTAACAGTCACACACATGAAGCCTCTAGACCATGGGCTCCTACTGCTGTAGCAAACTCTCCAGGGGGGTTATAGCATTTGTTCAGGTTTTTAGACATTCACCCGGGAAATATTCACTGAACCTCATCTCTACGCTACCTGCAACAGTGGGCAAAAATACCCAACAATGTCCAGCCTTTATATAAAAGGGCATCCGACCAGGCTTGGATACGAGATATGTGTAAGGTCACTGTACACCATTGTGAAACCAAATGATGGCCTAGACATGGACCTCTTCAGTCATCTTGGGAAAGCGGACAGGTACATGGATAGTGAGAGGAGGCTGCATGGAGGGAGTCTGCATAGAGGCCTCAGAAGGGAGCATGAAGACCTTCTGCGTGGCAGCCATGATTATTCTGACCCCATTTACAAGTTCCGAGCGGCACTGAAGGTCCTTTAAAAATGGCTTTCTGACCCTTCTCCTCCCTGTGCCACTGTGCTGGGTCTCTACCACTATGCACAGCTCCTCAGTCGGCCATGTTTTCAACATGGCTTGAGCCTGGGTTTGGTCAGGAATGCCTATCAACTCCTCTATCTATTCATTGAGGGCCTTCTCACACTTCAAGGACTAGGGCAAGTGCCAAGTTCTCTGTGAGGACCTCCCTGCCTGTCTGGGCTGTAGGCATCTAGAGGACAGGTGGCTTCTTAATCATTCTCTGTCCCAGTGTTTGGCAGAGAGATGTGCTCTGTGCCTCCTCTTTACAGGGGAGTGACAGAGCAAAGTAACACAGCAACAGTCCAGAACTGTGTCCACGTATCTGAGTGTGGAAGGCAGAGATTCCTCAGTCCAGGCTATGCATGCTGAACAAATGGAATCCTGTACCAGCTCCTGGTAAGCCAACAATTGCTTGTGTACAGCTCCTGCAGAAGACTCAGGTATGATTCACCAGGTAAGAAAGCAGAAACAAAGGAAGAGGCCGGGGACAACCAGTCACAAGCCATGGCTCCAGAACGAGCAGGCTCAGATGCCTTGCAGCAGTTCACGAAGAGGACAGAGGGGACCTTGCCAGCTTGTCATCTGCATGTCGATGTGTCAGGAACCTTGGGCAGGAGTGTAATGACTCACACCATGCAGCCCAGCTCTACTCATTAGACCTGGTGCTGGCAGGGTCAAGGTCAGCTCAAATCCAAGTTCACAGCAAAAACGGGGCATACTTTTCTATGCCCAGAGCCCTAATCCTTCTATCCAAAGCAGGAACCCCAAGGTTATCTTAATGACAGAACCTTTAGGTACATGTGGGGTGATTAAGGAAATGTGTCGGACAAAATCTGCCTATGTACTGTGGTGAACCACAAACAGAGCGAGTCAACAGAAAAACTAGTTTAACTTTTCAGGACCACGGACAGTGCTGGGCGGCTGCCCTGAGAGCCTTCTCCTCTAATCATTTAAAACTGCAGCCTGGGAGCTGTTGCTCAACTCAGTGAGAGAAGGATGAGCATGGAGACACCCCCTGTGTCCTTCACTGTGGGTGCAGAGAGGAGCCCTGATAAATTGAGGCACCAGAGGTATCCTAGTTAGAGTTATCACTGCTGTGATGAAACACCATGACCAAAGCAACCCGAGGAGGAAAAGATTTATTCAGCTTACACTTCCTTATCACTGTTCATCAAGGAAGGAAGTCAGGACAGGAACTCAAACATGGCAGGAACCTGGAGGCAGGAGCTAATGTAGAGGCCATGGAGGCATGTTTTTACTGGCTTGCGCCTCATGGCTTGCCCAGCCTGCTTTCTTATAGAACCCAGGACCACGGCCCAGGGGTGGCCCCACCCACAATGGGCTGGGTCCTCACCCATCAATCATTAATTTAAAAAATGCCAGAGAGAATTGCCCGTAGCCTGATCTTATGGAGGCATTTTCTCACTTGAGGGTCCCTCCTCTCAGGTGACTTTAGCTTATGTCAAGGTGACATAAAACTAGTGAGCACTAGAGGGTTCAGGTACATACTAAATGCAGAGTCCCAGAGGATACCAATCTGCTGCTGATACCAGAGGTTATTATGGTCTAAAGTAAGTCCTCCCAGGGAAGCTGGAATGTACCTGCTTAGTCACATCAAGCCAATGCTTTCAGGATGGAGGACCCTTACCCTTTTGCCCAAATTCCAATGAGCTCTGTCCCCCGAGACCTTCTCGGTGCCTTTTTAGATCTCAGAACCTGAGGCCACACAGACTAGGGGAGAAATACTTTCACTGTGAAACCCTAGCACCTGAGGAATCACTTATGAATAGAAGATGCAGGACTGTGTGAATGGGCTGCACAGAGGAGGCCATGGAGAATGTGGGTGATGAGATAGATGAATAATGGGCAAACAGAGGTGAATGGAGAAATAACAGACATCTAGGTAGCAATTCCCAAGATGTATTTGGAGTAGATTTTCTGCTTTGCTGACATGCACATCATAAATTTCTCTCTGGTCACTCTACATCATAAAACTGAAGCAGGGTAAGAAATGGTGGAGATCGTGGTGTAGAGACACATGTGCAGAGAGTTGCTATATTTATACACACATGCAAGCTTCCCCCTTCTCTCTTCTTCTCCAACAACAACAACAACAACACACACACACACACACACACACACACACACACACACCTGACACATTTGGTGTTAAGGACTTCAGCAGAAAGAGCTAGAGGAAGTATAGTCAACAAAGGAAAAGCAAGTTTTGGCAGACGATCCCTGGCCTGGGTAGGAGACACAGCTCTGTTCTGATGGCTTTGCCATGTCCCATGTGGTGTAGACACACCTAGCAAACGCACTGCTAACCCTCTCAGATCCCCCACTTTGCCAAAGGATCTTTATCAGGTATTTGCTTATTCAGAGCTCTGCAGTTCACACAGGGACATCTCAAGGCTCAGAAGCCAAATAAAATACTTTTGGCTGAGAACCAGAGGTTACTGAGAGAAGAGAAGACGCAGAGCGGAGAGTGTGTGGTGGAGGTGGGGCATGGGCGAGACTGCAGAGCTGTCAGTTTATCTGGCTTACACTTCCTAGTCACACTCCATCCTTGAGGGAAGTCAGAGCAGGACTCGGGCAGGAACTGAATCAGAGACCGTGGGAAACGCTGCTTGCTGGCTCCTTCTTTGGCTGGCTCAGCTACCACCCTTCTTACACAGCCTGAGCCCACCTGCCCAGGGATGCCACGCCACAGTGGACTGGGCCCTCCCACATCAATCATCAATCAAGACAATCTTTCACAGACACAGCTACAGATCAGTCTGATCAACTCTTCAGTTGAGGTTTCCTCTACCCAGGTGACTGTAAATTGTGTCAAGTTGACAATAAAATCTAACCAGGACCCTCTTTCATAGATAAAGCTGGACAAGTGCAGGAAATCAGCCCAGAAGTGGAGATCAGAGGTCCAGCTTCTGCACTCTCCCCCACCATTCATCACTGAAAACTTGCTCTAAAATCATGCTCTGTGTCTTGTTTTCCAGGAGAATGGTAGCACACAGCAAGATGAGAACATCGGTTCCCACAAAGCACCGAGGGAATGCCCGTCCCGTGGTCAGCCTGGAATGTTTGTCACAGGAAGGGTGGCATCCAGAGTGGAGGACTGTCACTGCTTCAGGCTAGGCAGGAAAATCAGACCCAAATGTTTCCTTTCTAAATAGCAAGTGCTACAGGCTCCAGGGGGACAGATTCATGGCTTATCCCCTGGGGGTCAACATATGGCTGGGCTAGGTCCGAATGAGCTCTTGACTGTGGCGGTGGATGAAGTCCTGAATGAATATGTATTGTGGACATGGGCACAGCCATGTCAAGGGCCCAAACACCTCAGACCCATGGCAATGGCAAAGCCTTCCTCTGGTCCAAGTCTGAGAGTTTAGCCATGATTGACCAGTGTGTGCAAATACTAACAACTGCTCCTTCCTCTTGCTGGGACTGAACCTGAGACTGCTTCCTGACAAAGACCTGCACCAAGACTATCTACCCCTTCTCCTCGTGTTGTACATAATAAACTAGCTAAGTTCCCCGGCTGCGTAGCAGGTGCCAACCCGATCCAGCTTTTCTGTATGTGCATCTGTCGTTTCTTCAATGCCTATCATTTCTTCAATCCTGTCTCACCTCAGTCAGGCTTCCAGGACCAAGCCACACAGGACAAGGAAATTAAAAAAGAAGAAGGAAGAGTGTCATGATTTGCCACCTTCCAGGTGTCCTGGAGTACTGCTGTGATTTCCCCAAAAGCCACCTTTCTAGGGTAAGGAATAGCCCCTCTCTGAGAAGCAGTTGCATGATGGCCTGTCTTACTTCTGACCTCTGAACCTTTGAGGTTTTGAACATATGTAGCAATAAAAGGTGAAAGTTGTCATTTGCCACGTCTTTTTAAACTTGCTCCAGGGCAGCCTGCTTGGTGTCGTATGGAGGAAAAGTCAGGTGAGTGTTGGAAGTGTGTACTGGGGAGTGTTGGAAGTGTGTACTGGGGAGTGTTGGAAGTGTGTACTGGGGAGTGTTGGAAGTGTGTACTGGGGAGTGTTGGAAGTGTGACTGGGGAGTGTTGGAAGTGTGTACTGGGGAGTGCTGGAAGTGTGTACTGGGGGGGTGTTGAAAGTGTGTACTGGGGAGTGTTGGAAGTGTGTACTGGGGAGTGTTGGAAGTATGTACTGGGGGGTGCTGGAAGTGTGTACTGGGGAGTGTTGGAAGTGTGACTGGGGAGTGTTGGAAGTGTGTACTGGGGAGTGTTGGAAGTATGTACTGGGGGGTGCTGGAAGTGTGTACTGGGGAGTGTTGGAAGTGTGTACTGGGGAGTGTTGGAAGTGTGTATTGAGGGGAGGGTGACTTTTCTGGGATGTGGGAGGTGAGAAGTGGAAGTTGTCAGACACCATGATTTCAAAGGGGATTCTCTGCCTGGCTTGCAAGGGCTTCTGGCTCTTCCCAGGCCAGAGTCTCCCAGTGTATCAACTGATACTAAGAGTTTGGGATGTTTACGTTGCCTGCTCAGGCCTGACTGTAATCAAACCAAGTGGGCTTTCTGCTTTTGACAGAGACTAACAGACTCAACGGCCACTGTGACCCTCTCCTTCAAACACCCCCAAACATGACCTGGGCAGCTGCCTTACTTGTTCTGTCTCAGACTCTCCTTTTCCTTATGTGACAGGGAGATTCTGTGGTTCTCAAGATGGTGAAGAGGCTGGGGAACGGCTCTGTCTTACAAAACGCTTGCCTTGAGAGCCCGAGGACCTGAGTTCAGTCCCAGAAAGGCTGGGCATGGTGCCATGAGCTTGTAATCTCTGCACTGGGCTGGTGGAGACAGGCAGGTCTCTGAGGCTCACTGGCTAGCCAGCCCAGATGAACTGCAAATTCTAGGCCAATGAGAGGTCCCATCATGAAAAACAAGGTGGACAGCACCTAAGGAAAGACACTCAGGGTTTTCTGCTATTCTCACCATACACGAATGTGCACAGTAAGTGTGCATCTGCTGTAGCATGAATCTTAAAAGTTCTTATTAATAAAATCAAACCTGAGGCCAGTTATTGGTGTGAAAGCTGGAAGATCAGAGAGACAGAACAGGCCACAGCCACCTTACCTGGCCAGTTCCTCAGCTGATCCTGTTTTTGACAGACTGGAAGCCTCTGAGTCCTCATCCAGAATGAATTTCAGCTGAACTGCTGCTGGAAAGCCTGAAACCTTAACCAGCCAAAAGCTTCTAGTTTCTGGTCTTCATGCCTTATATACCTTTCTGTTTTTGCCATCACTCCCTGGGATTAAAGGCTCACTTCTTGGGATTAAAGGCATGTGTCACCATGCCTGGCTGTTTCCAATGTGGCCTTGAACTCACAGAGATCCAAAGGGATTTCTACCTCTGGAATGCTAGGATTAAAGGTGTGAGTGCCACCATTTTCTAGCCTTTGTATCTAGTGGCTGTTCTGTCTCTGACCCCAGATAAGTTTATTAGGGTGCATAATATTTTTGGGAACACAATACCGCCACAATCTGCACACACATGAACACTCACACACATACACAGATACACTCTCTCCTCTCTCAATAAAGACAGTTGGATCTATGACAGGGAAGCTGCCAACTGACCAGAGAATGGGGCAAAGTTCTCAGAGTTGTCCCCACCCTCTTATTCCTGAAGCCTTATCTCTCCAGTTCACTACAAGCATTTTAGGAGAAGAATGAGCTGAGACATTTCTGGCCTTCCAATTGCTTCCTACCATGACTTCCTAGGGGGTGTTATTTGCAGTTATAGTAATACTGTGCACACAGCTCTTCAGAGCCTCGAAAATGTCATTATTTTTGGTGTAAAAGTCTTGGGTGCACTGCTTGACACAGGCCTCTGTACCACTCCACGACCATGTAGGAAGTGTCGAGCAGGGATCTGCTCCCAGGCCACATCACCCAGTTCCTCACAGTGGCCTGCCCACTGCCCTGCTCACTCACTCACAGCACCCTCCCTCACCACAGAGGTGAGCTTCAAAAGAATGGTGAGTTCTAGAAAGTAAAGAAGTAGGAGAATATAGCAGAAAAGATTCACAAAAAGGGTACTTCCAGAAATGCCACAAGCTCTTTAAAAAACATGAGTTGTATAAATGTAGATTAAATTGCCTTTTTAAACACACATGTATATCTGTTCAAATACAGTTGTCTTAGGGAGGCTCTGAGAACATCCTTAGGCAAAACCACAGAGCTTAGGTGCAATTATGACCATAAACCACTCACTACTTGAGCAAGAGAGAAAAGATGGATCTAAGTGAGCCCTTCCCAGCCCTTCTTCCCAGCCTGGCAGAGTGTTCACCACCATTCCACACTGAGGCCAGGGCATGCCTTTTACCTTGGCCACTTCCAGTTTCCAGCTTGATGCCCACGGGTATGAGGCTGCTCATGTGACCCAAGGCCACTGTCCCATGCAGGCACAGCAATCCCCAAGCATCTCCAATAGTCAATTATGAGTTTAGCATTAGATCAGAAGGGGCCCAGGCTACCTCTGCCCTAAGACCAACACTGCCTACTGGAGCCTCCAGCACCAACCAACTTCCCTGATAGGCGTGTGGCTGAAGATGGATACCCCTTGTAGGAACTGCCTCCCAAACCACACCCACCACCAGAACCAGGCAGCCCAGCCAGCAGGTCTCTCAGGAAAGGCTGTGAGCCACTGTTGTCTGGGAGGCAGGGGCTCCACAGTTTGTACACGGACTCTGGGGCTCTTCACAGCTTCTAGAGTGGGCACTAGTCTCTGCCCAGCAGATTTCCTCTAACAGACACTCGTGCTGTGTGTGCTGGATCACAAACTAGCCATCTCACACACTGTGCATTCGTGGTTTGGGGGAGAGGCTCTGGCGCCCACCTTCTCTCTAGAGCAGAGTCTTGTGCAGTCTCGGTGTTTGTGTTGCTGTAACAAAACGCTTTAGACTGGATAATGTATACGCAACATGCTTTTTTTTTTTTTTCCTCAAGACTCTGAGGGTCTGGGAAGTCTAAAGTCAAGGTGCAGTAGATTCAGTGCCTGGTGAGGCTTTGGAAACAGTGAGTCATCCATGGAGAGCCTCATCTGTAAGCATACTTGTGCCATTTACAGGGCACAGACCCTCAACCTAACCCACCTTCTAATGCTGTCACCTCGATGATTAGGTTTCAACACAAATATACAGACCAAGTGAAGGTCCCAGCACATCCTGGATCAAATGACAGATCAATAAAAGCTCCAGGCTGACAAATCTGCAGAATGAGCTCCCCAGATGTCAGCTCCTCATTGTCAGAGGACCCCCTCCCTGACCCCCGACACCACTCTCCCCACCCCCCGGCTTCTTACTTTTGGTATCAGAACAAACTGACTGAATTATTAAACAAGACAAGTTACAAGAAAAATATGCATACTCTCCACGGCCTTATCTCCTCCTGTCTCACCTGTGTAAGAACACAATGTCTGAATCCATCCGCTGCTCAGGCTGCAGCCACTCCCACAGATACCAAAGACCCTATGGAGAACACTGTGAACCTCTAGCTAACAGACTTCCAAGTCCCAGGATCTCTCATCTGGGGGAGTGATTTACATCCAAGGGGTATTGGTAGCCACTCATCCTGCTCCCCACCCTGTCCAGCCTCCTGCCTGGGAATCAGAGTCTGGCTACAGGCTTGTGCTGTGAAACCTCCACTGTCCTCAGAGATAAGCAGAGACCTCCACTTCTGCCACAGGGCGAGGGGGGGTCCTATTCCTCTCTTCAGCACCCCACCACGCTGTTGTCTGGCTGTCAATCCATGGCATTAATAACTCTTCTAATAAACTCCTTATCCCCAGCAATCAAGGTCAGTGTGCCTCCTGAACCCAAGGCTGAGAACTTTCAATCTGAAGTTCTTAGAATATATTCAGAAAGTCAGGGTGTGGAAGTGGCTCAGTAAAGTTCATACCATGTAGGCATGAAGACTTGAGTTCAGATTCCCAGCACTCACGTCAAAGTCATAGCACTTATCTGTAACCCCAGGGCTGGTGAGGCAGAGACAGGAAAATCTCTAGAGTTCACTGGCCAGCCAGTCTGGCTGAATCAATGAACTCCAGGTTCAGTGAGAAACATGGGCTCAAAGGATAGGGTGGAAATGGTTGAGGAAGACACCCACATTTAACCTCTGGCCTCCATGTGTGCACAGATGCATGCACATACCCTTAGGAACATGTACACCACACACACATACACACACACACACACACACACACACACACACACACACACACACACGGCGAGAGGATAACATATTCAGAGAGCTATGCAAAGTAGACAAAAATACTTTGAGTGTAATTCAATGGAATTACATCTGAGAAAGGGGAAGTTCACAGCTCACATGCATTAGGCTACAGAATAGTGGGAAGCTTCCAAGGACCATGCTTGTCTTGTCTGTTCACTGGAAACGTGACTTCTGGGAACCCCAAGGAAGCCCCTCTACCCTTAACCTTCATATCCAGCTGTCACAGTGCCCAAAGTCACATTTTCCGCATCTTTGATCTGGATCAAGATTCTGAATGAAAATCACTGGCATGGTTGAATATGCTTAGCTCTCTTATAAGGGTGAACCACAGCAGCTGTGGGTATTTAGCAGGGCACACTGGAGACTCAACCTTGCTTGGCTAAGAGGAAGACCTAAGGAGGCCAGAGGTCGGATGCTAACCTCTGACAGAGGGAAAGGATAAAAGCTGCTTCTGAGGAAGTTGGCCTGGGAGGGCTGGGAAGAGAGGCCGAGTGGGGGATACAAGGACAAGTTCATCTGAGGCAGCCTGGGAGAGGAGGGACATCTTAGGTATTTCCCCAAAGCAACGTTGGGTCACAAATTCTTTTGCCTATAGTTTCCAACAAACTGATGCCTGCAGCACATCACTATTATCTCTTCCTTACATGTTAGAAGCCCCACTCAGTGCCCCTGGGTAGACCCAGGGCTTAGTCCAGGCTTCTACCAGGCAAAGTCAGGAGATTTTGCAATCCAAATTACAGACTTCAAAGCCCAAATTCCCATGCCTCACTTCATTACACTGCACCCGATTCTAAAGGATTAAATCCAATTAACTCATAAAGCAGATGAACTGGGGTAGCGTGGGGACCGGTTACATGAAAGGATTTCCCACTGAACCCTTAAATGGATGTGCTTCCTTCTGCAGCCCCAACTGCTCCTAAACAGCATCCACCTTAGGGCCTCAGCAGCGGCTCTCTTCTTTGGGGGTGATGTGATGTTTGATTTCACTTCTGAAGCCTTCTCCCACAATGCCCCAGAGGAGACAGGCAGTAAGAGGGAGGTCACAGAGCACTTCTTTCTTCCAGCCCCACATTTTATCCTGAGCCTTCAATCTACTCCTTACCCCCAAATATTTGGGATAACAGAGGCCAGGTCCCTTTTAATGGCTCGGCCTCTTTTTTTTCCAAGTCTAATGTCCTAACATTTGGGTTTCCACTGTAGTATTCTCAGTGAGAAGCAAGGGCAGAGGAAGGCTGATTCCAAAGTCATTTAGTACATAATTTTAAAAGTGGGATTATTAGCTTGAGTGTGTATTGCTGCCTTTTGTTTCAACAAATGACTATTATTTGTGTGCTGTCTAGTCTTTTGTCATTTAATATTAATATTGTCTAATTGGCTGATTCAACAAACGTCTATTCTTACCTCCTAAACCTTTTCCTTATCCATATTTTTCATCAGATAACCACACCCAGTCTCATTAGTTGAAATACCTTCATCATACTGGTGACTCCCAAACTACTAAAGCCAGCTGGAACTCCATTTTAGTTTCTGAATCTCAGCACTTAATTCACTCCTGCTCACTGCACACCTACAAACTTGATTGTCTCAAGGTCTCGATCAACTCCTAAGTAGTTCCATAACTCCAATAGTCAGCACACAAGCCTCACACTCGCTGCTCAGACACCCACATGCAGTCTTTTGCAGCACTGTCCATGTTTCTCCATACTGCCAGAGCTACTGATCTAGGCTACGTTACCACTGTTCGCTCCTAACTGACCTCATGCTCTCAACAGAGCTGAAAATGGATCATTCCAAGATAGAGTAGATCAGTCCTCACTACAGAAGTGCTCCACCTCAGCGTAAGAGACACTGTCCACACTGCTCTTCCTCCCTTCCTCTAGGCTCAGTGGCTGTATAAGGCATCTGCCCCAAGTAACAGCCAGACTCTGCTCCAGATCACATGACTTTCTTTTTTGCCTTTAGGAGGCCATAGATAGCTGTGCAATGTCCAAAGAGATGCTGCAACTTGGCAGGCCCCAACTGTACCACAGGCATCCTCTGCCGGGCTGGCCCTGTGCTTTTCTGCAGACATGCCCTGGCTTGTTATCACAGAGCGGAGACAAGCGGGGTCAGAGACAGGGAAGAGCAGATAAATCTCATTAGCTGCCTGGTGCAAGTGCCAAGTTCAAAGTAAAAAAAAAAATGCTTGTAGTTTTATTCTGAAATGGGCCAGAAGGCTTTAAACCCAACAAGAATTTCAGGCTAAAAAAGCCAGCAAGTTTGGGAGTGACCACCACAGCAGGACTCAGAATGGGTCAGCACCCTGGACAGCAACCTCCGCGTCCCAAGGAGACTGACCCTATAAAAGAGACAGGCACCCAGTTCTAGGAAGCCAGACCCTTGGCTCCTGGAGAGTGGGAAGTGGGGAGGAGGCCATGCTGTCCTGTCTTAGGTTCTTTCTTAAAGGTCAGTTTGAGATTCCAGTAAGAAAATAAAACGAACAAACCAACAAGTGAACACTTAATCCGCAGGAACTCCAGAGAGTTAGGGCTGTCAAGGGACAGCAGCTGAATGAAGAGTTTCCTGGAAAAGTCAGACCTACACAGGGACTGGGGATGCTACAAACACTCTCACAAAGCACAGGCAACAGACAAGACAGACTGACCCTGCAGGCCCGTGTCGGCCAATATCACCGCTGTATCAGGAAGAACCATTTTTGACAAGAAGCCCCACCAGCTTTCTTTACCGGCTCAGAATCCACTCACTGGTAAAGTTCTTTCCAAACCCACCATCTTAATTAAACAAATGGACTTTTACCTTCTGACAGCTGTGACTATATTTGAACTCAACAAAACACTTGCTATGATATGAGGCTTTTGTGTCCAGGTCGGTCTCTGCCTGTTCGTAGCTAGTTGATGGCTCGTGTGTTTATTTTTCCCCTTCCAAGCCCAGATTCTCGGTCCTGCACTCCACGGAGGCTGAGCCCTTGGAGAGCTTTTTGGAGCTTTATGAACAGCAGCCACTGATGGCCTTCCCTTGCCCTCTGCTATTTACCTGCTGGGGTTTCATCTGCTGGTTACAACAGCTGCCTTCTCTTTCCCTTTATCCCTGCTTCAGAGAAACTGTCAGTTTAAATTTGATGATTAAAAAATATTTTTCTTTATTAAAAAGGCCTTTGGCAGAAACACCCAAGCTCGGGAAATCCAAAAGGAACTCAAAGATACGAGGGGGCTAAAAAGGAAGGAGTGTGGAGATCTTTATGACAGTGGCAGAGAGAGAATGGAAGATCACCAGGCAAAATAAGTTCCAGAGTGGAGATGAGAAGCAAAGCTGTCTCAAAACCAACACTGAGAACATGGTCCCCACCCCCAGGTATTCCTATCAGAGAGCCCAAGGTGCCCGCCTGGTCCTCTGTTCTAGGTTCATTTGGTTGCTGGCATAAAACACTGTAACCAAAAGCAAAGTTGAGGAAGAAAGGATTCATTTGGTTTATGCTTCCATGTCACAATCCATCACTGAGAGGAAGTTAGGACGGGCCATGGAGGAATTCTGCTTACTGGCTCGCTCCCTGGCTGCTGTCAGCTGGCTGTTTTCCACAGCCTTGGACACCAAGCCTAGGGATACTACCACCTACAGTGAGTGGGCTAGCCCCCTACATCAACAATCAAGAAAATCTCTCACAGACATGGCCATGGGTTGATCTAAGTAATTCCTGAAGACTCTCTCAGACAACTCTAGGATATGTCAAGTTAACAGGTGATGCTAATTAGGGCATACTCGTAAAAGTTGAGTCTAAAAGGACCAATTTTCCCGTGTGCAGAACAAGCTCATCTAGTCTATTCCAGACTCTGATAAACAGTAGCTAGAATTCTTCAAATGGCTGGTAAAGGGGAAGGTGTTAGCTGAGCAAACAGGCTTCTGAATCCCATCACCACAGATGCTGGGCAATGAAGACAGGAAAGTAAGATTATCCTGTAAACCTCCTGTTCATGTCAGTTTATGTTAACACAGAGCTTACCAACAAAGAGATGAAGGAATTCCTTTGAACAAACTGAAACACACTAGTAAACATAGTAGATTCCATGTGCATGGTATAAAAACACCCCCAAAGACAAGAGGAAGGCAGGAGGATTCAAGCCAGGAGTCTCTCTTCATCCATCCTACTCCCCGGTCCTTCTGTGTGTACAGACGGAGGACAAATGAGGAAGGAGTGAGGCGGGGGAGATATGACAGTTGTGACTGACAGGCAATCAGAAGACAAACTGAAACTATTCCCAGTCCACCTTCCTACTGAGAAGCCTTTTGGAGAGGGGGTCTCACTGCTTCCCAGGCTGTCATTGAACTCATCTTAAGTCATCCCACTGTGGCCTTCCAAGTTGCTGGGATGATATACCTTCTTTCATGGGAACCCTGATTCCCAGCTGCAGCTGAGCAGTGCTGCAAAGACACAGCTTTGAGGAGGGTGGAGACACAGGCATGAATGGGAGACCCTTGCAGAAAACTCTGAACTGGAATGTGTATCTCTGTGCAGAGTGCTGCGGGATGGTCTTTTTGTACGCTGTGAATATGTGTTGCTATGATTGGTTAATAAAGAAGCTTCTCTGGCCTATTGCGAGTCAGGTTATAGCCAGGCAAGAAATCCAAGAGCGAGACAGAAAGAAGAAGAGAGGCAGAGGTGAGAGGGACGCCAGCCGACCACCCAAGGAGCAACATGCCAGCAGACTAGTAGTAACTCCACAGCCATGTGGCAAACATAGATTAACAGAAATGGGCTAATTTAAGATGCTAGAGCTAGCTAACAAGAAACTTAAGCCATTGGCCATACAGTTCATAATTAATATAAGCCTGAGTGATTATTTTATAAGCAGCTGTGGGACTGTGGGGCTGGGTGGGACTTTAGAAACTTCTGGCTACAGTAGAGTCTACCTCTGCTGTTCGTACCAAATGCTAACAGTCAACAGACCACCATTCCACAGGTGCCCAGGCTACTTCTGGCCCCTGCAATGAGGCTCTGCATTGTTTAACTTAACATGAGTGTGGGGTGGATGCCGAAGGACTCCATAGAACCACACGGGAAGTGCTGAGAAGAGCAGTTAGATTAAAGGCAGCGAAGTGGATGGGATTCCTGGCAGAAAAATCTTGCTGAATTTTCCCGAAACAAATTGATTAAAGATAGTGCTGTCAGGACTCCTGGAAGGGAGATGGCTGGGGGAGCTGCCAGGGCTGAGTCGGCGTCACCTGCTGGAGCTGAGGACAGCGAGCAATGGAGCACAAATGGAGGCCTTCCCAGAAACACTAGGTCGGTCATGCAAAGGCCAAGAAAATAAAAGCAAGAACGAAGGGACAAAGGACCAGACCTAGTCACCATGGATTCTGAAGGAATTACTTTATTTCTGGGAATGTGACTGCAGAGAATTCCATGGTGTTTCTGGGAGGATGGCTAGAGTCAATCTCAGCAAAGGGGACGATTTGCTCAAGACTGCCTTGGCCACAGAGCAGTGGTTTCCCCAGCAAGGGGGTTCCCACAGTTCCACCTGGAGTCCTAGTTCCCCATGTTTTCTCTGTGAGTCCCCAGGAGAGCCATGTGGGATCACACCTGATAGGACGTAGGACTTGATCATTCCTAGGTCACCATCTCCTCTGGGCTGCAGGAAGAGGCACCCAGGCAAGGCAGCTCTGCATTTCTTCCAGCCTGGGGCTGGACACAAGGATGGGGATGAACTTGAGTAACAATATGTGGTTTGGGTCTGAGCCAGCTGTCCCAGGAACACTGACAGTAATACTCATAAATGAAAAATGTCCTGAATGTCCACAAGGCCTGGGCCTCCCAGCAGCTGCTTCTGGACAAGAGCCCAAGGAGAAGTTGTCAGGAAGGGGCCACTGGGAGCCTGCCACAAAGCAAGAGGAAATAATAGTGAACCCACAAGGTGCAAGCTCTAAGATGGGAAAGGCTCAGTTCATGATGGGAGGTCTATAGGCACATGTATGCATTTGAGTGGGTGTGCAAATGTATGTGCATGCAGGTGTGCATGTTTATATGTGTGAACAAAAGTGCTTCAGGTGTGCAGAACACTACAAAAAAGGCTTCAAAGTAGTCTCACCTACAGTATTTATAGTTCCTGGAAAAGCATCCCAGCATGGAGGGGAAAAAGAAAGAGTAAAGATAAAAGCATTGGGAAGAAATCAGGAGGCACAGAGCAGGTCCTCTGTAAATGTCTCATGTGTTAAAGTAAACAGCCTGCTTCACAAAAGACAGGAGAACAGTGATTTTTGAACCAAAGCAGGGAGTAGAGCGGGCAGGTAGAAAGAGGCCCTCGGTGTCCTTCCAGCTCCTTGGAGTTACTAAGCAAACACTCAAGATGGGCAGAGTGTCCTGGAGCAGGCCCTAGGGCAAAGGATCAAAGCCAGAGAAGCTTTTCCAGGAGACCAGGCAGCCTCTTTGAGGCCTCTGGAGCAGGTCTTCTGTTTGGCTCTTCCATTCAGAGAGACAAAAGTACTCTCCCAGCAACACACAACCTGGTTAGCCAAGGATACTGGGACCCTGCTGGCCTGCATAGGCCTGGCACCTTGGGGCAGCTGATTATAGCCAGAGCCCTCCAGGAAGCCAGGCTGCTTGTGTGAGACTGTGGAATGTGGCTGTCCTACCCAAGAGCAGTGTGTTTCGGGGTCTGCAGACAGGACTGGGGCAAATGCAGCCTCTGGTCTGCCCATCAAGGGAGATCTTTACTGTTGTGGGTTGTATCTTGAATGTCCCCAGAGTCCCCAGCTGACAGCAGTGGTGGAGTCTTTAGGAGGTGGGTGGAAGAAGGAAGGGCACTAAGTGAAAGTCCTCGAAGGGGATACTGGCCCAGGCCAGTCACCACACATAAGCAGCTTTCTCTACCTTACATTCCCTGCTATGATGTCAGAGACAGGGGCCCAAATAATCTCAGACTGAAAGCGTGAATGAAATCAGCCAGTCCTGTTTATAGGTTGACTCAGATCACATGTTTTCTCTTAGTGTAGAAGCTGTCTAGTTTACCTACTGATTAAATATGTGAGCAGCCACGAGACACTAACCAGCAGAAGCAGTCTTGGGGCTGGAAGCAGCCTTACTCATGTCTCCAAAATGCCTTCCTCTGTGCTGGGCTCATGTTCAGAGCCATCCCCACATCCCAGTGCAACCCTCAGACCCTCAGAGTTTACTTTTTACTATCTAGGTATCTGGTTGGCTGAGTCTGGGGACCCCCACTTCTTGCCATAGAAGGGGCTGCACCTAGCTCCACTTGCCAGGGTTTCCATGATGTGGATGGTCCACATCTCAGGAGCCATGCAGCAGGCTGTTCCAGATTCTACTATAAAGATCCAGCACCCCAGGTCAGTCCTGCTCTATAACCTTTCTACACTCTCCACTAGCAGCTTGTTCTCTTGCTTGCCTCCTACGGGGTGTGGATGGCCAGCAGAGAGATGCTCTCCATCAGAGTTCAGATCTAGAATGTCTATAGCTACAGTACCTCTCTGTGAAACAATGAGAGGTCTCAAGGACCCATGTCTCTCTTCTGTTTGACCCTCAGCCTGGGCAAGGCCACCCTGTAACCTGGAAGGCATTGTAGAATTTGTCCCGAAATAAAGGCAGTGACTCTCAAGGCTTAGCAGGCACCAGAGCCACCACAGCTCCAGCAAAACACAGGCTTCTGTGTCTTGTCTAACCCCAGGTTCTAGCTCAACAAGCCTACAGTGGGGGCAAGGATTTGCTTCTCTTTAAACCAAGGACCACACATGAAGAGCCAAGCCTGGTCGCTGAGAAGCAGAGAGCAGATCTGGCAGCCAAGGCGAAAGGGCAACTAATGAATTTATGGGGATAGAGCAGGGGACAAATCACTCTAAGAAGAAACTATTAAGCAAATATTGTACATGAAGAATAGTAAGATGTTTAAGTGCTATGAATGGAGGAAAGGGGTGCACTGAATAAAAGCCGATGGGGAACTAATTTGGGTCAGGAACAGGAGAGCCAGGGAAGGGCTGAGGGAATGATTTAGGGTAACTTCCAGTCTTTTGGCTTTTCTAGAACAGCCAGGATTTAAATAGTTTGCTTGATTTTTTTGAGCCTGGAAATTCCAGTATTTTAGCATCCCAAACTACATATCCAGATGGTCTCTTGTTCCTAAAAGTAGCTGGAAAGATCTTTGACCATGCACGACAACTAAGAACTGGTGGTCACCAGACCTGCAAGACTATCAGTCAGGGACAATAAGATGCCAAGCAGGGAGTGTGAGTTAGCAAGGGTCTCTCCACCTTCGTTCTGTTTCAGAAACACACCCAGGTAAGTGCCTCAACTCCTCGGGGCATTTCTGCCCACATCCACCCTGCCTCCAACCAAGTAGAGCTGGGGCTGCCTGAGTCAGCACCAGATGCTTCAATTCTAGAAGAATTTTCAAGGCAGGCCTTGGGAACAGAGGCATAACACAGAAGAAAAGCCAGGGTGAACGTGCAAACAGGGAGGGAGACCCAGAAGGGCCACACAGGGAGGAGGTGGGTCTGCCAGTTCCTCACAATACAGTACCCCGGGGTCTAATCAGTGTTACTGCTGATGAACACAGTGCAGGGACCATGGCCTTTGGGGCCATGGTTCCCCACTCCAGGGGCTCCCTCCTCCATGCTTCCTTGCTCCATTCAAAATGTGCCCGTTTGGCTGTGCACTCACACCTTGCCCCACTATGCTTTGTGGCAAGGCTCAGGATGTACTTTTCACTAAGGTAGATTTTAACAATGTACACTCCTCCTTTATGTTCTTATTTAACCTTGCTGACAACTGTAAAGTGAAGGAAGGGTGTGGCTTCTCTCCTTTTGGATGAGGAAACTCAAGCTCTGGAGGCATGGTTTGCCCAGGCTCATACAATGTCAGAATAATCCCACAGTGACAGTCTTCAAATGTAGCCCTCTTTTGAATCATCTGTGTACCCTTGAAGACCCTACATGCCACTCCTCACACTTTGGCACCTCATTGGGATGGCAAGGGGCTACAATTTCATATTGTAGAGTATGAACTACATGACCTTTCAGGTCCCAGGCAGAAGGCACAGCACCAGGGTTTCCTGCAGAAAGGAAGAGAGAAGGGTGTGTGTGGACTCTGAATGGCTTTGGGGTCTCCTAGATCAGCAATGCAGATGGACCACAGAGATACTAAGGAAGTGTTAAAGGCTTCCCTGAGAACCAAAGAGAGAGCAGGAGAAGCAGGGGACAAAGTAGGGACTGAGTTTTAAATAGAAAGAGTTGTCTTTATTGAGCTGAGGGGAACAGCCAAGCTGACTTTATCAAAATATGTCTATGCTGTGGGGGTCGATGCAGCCTCCTCCCCAGATGTTACCAGACTCAACAGCTGTCTAGAGAGCTGGAAAGATGTGACTATAGTTGCTAGGCTGTGTGTGCTCTGCCTGCTCTATACAGCAGCTGGGTCAGGGCTCCAGGTTCCAGGAAGTGGGAATTCGGCAAGGAGTATATGTTTTAGACCCCAGAGCTTTTATTTCATGGAGTTAAGAAGGGTAAGAAAAAAGTCACCCAAGGGTAAAGTGTTTTAAATCCTTGTCCTATGAGTCAGTACTTGGGTGGCAAAGAACAGGGCTGGCATATGCCCCTGTGTTTACTGGGGATCTAATGAGCAGCTTCATAAGCAGTGAAGACAGAGAGAAGATGAAGTCACAAGGAACACACACAGCTCATCCCTGTCTTCATATGGAAATAAGCACACTACCAACTAGAAATCTACTTCACCTTTTTAAAAGGGCCCTTTCCGCTGTCCTTAATCCATTAGTGTCACATGCGAACACCGCGGTGTTCTCTGATACTCCACAGTTTGGGATTTTCCCAGTTCCAATTGCACCATTCCACCAACCGGTTTATACTTGTGAAATGAGACATAAACATCATGGTAAGGAACCACACAGTCACCCAGCTGTACCCAGGAGCATCATCTAAAGGAAACCACATGCATGCCATTCCCGCCAAGACACTCCTTGAGCCCCAGGGGCCAGGGAACAGCCAGCTCCACCCTGAGTGTGCACACTTGGTGGGAGGGCTGTGTCAGCCCCTGCATCCCTGTACTTGGGTCTCTGCTCATCCCATTGCTCTGTGTTCACTCTTTAGGGGACACAGCTTTGAGCATGTGCAGCCAGGTCTTGAGGTGACTATCATGTGGGAGGTACAGGAGGCCAACAGGAGCCATGCACCCATATCCAACTGCCCGGAGAATCTCATATGGGAATGGGTAGAGTTGGATGGCTCATTCTGAACTCCCTGAAGCCACAAGCACATCTTAATGTTCAACATCAGCCATCAAAAAACAGCTACACATCTCACATCTAATAGGCTTCAGAGACCGAGAAAGAAACCTCTGCTCCATGGAGCAGTCACAGTTCTGCACCTAACATAGGGCTGCACACTGAAGAGAAACTTACTATACTACACAGGGACATCAACAGAAGAACCAATCAAGAGAGACGGTTGTGGTAGAATGTGAGTTACATAATCCTAATGAGAACCTTGCCCGAGCATGTTGCCCCATGGAAGTGCTCAGTCAAGGTCAACCTGTTACCCCTTCCCCCAAAGAGACCCCACTCCTCATAACAAGAATTCACTCACTGCCTGGGCCTGGACTAGCTTTTTGGCCACATGTCCATCCTCTCTGGCTGGGCTGTCTTACCCTGTGATCTCCCAAAACTTCCTACATTAGCTCACATGAACTACTCCCTGGCTTCGTTCAGAGCCTCAGGCCTGAATTCTTCGCCTAGACCACGACCGTCTGTCTTCACTGCTCCTGCTGCCCAGGCTTCAGCCTGTCAATCTGATGCCTCCTGCTCATGGCCCCACCCAGCACTGGTTTGGCTCCAGCTTCCGGCCTCTGCTCCTTGCTCTGTCTCTGATTCTCCCTTTGTCCATCTGATTATGGTAGCCAGGTCTGCCTCGCCATGGAGACTTAGCCCTTGGAAGCTTGTGGTCTCTTGTCTCCACAAATGCTACCAGAATTCTCACCAGGTCCACTCCTCCCCTTCCTAAGAACCCAGACAAGATAACGAATCGGTTCCTCCTCAGAACTCTAAAATGTGTATGTGCCTTGCATGCATAAATACACTTTAGTATTTGGACAAGACACTTTTATATGTTTTATTTCCTCGGCAGTGTTCCTGTTTTTTTCATGAGAAACCAGAGGTGGGTCATGAGG